>NW_005842539.1:602469-619984 GCF_000455745.1 Alligator sinensis
GCAAACCAAAATGTTATCCACAATGGAGTTCTTCCCTGTAATTTCACAACTGCGTTATAAGAGACCCATCACTCAGCTCACAACCAGTGATCATTTAATAGGTGATTATGTTAAATAAAGAACTGGGATTCTGCCCTGAAATAATCCATATATATAGGAATAAGTTTCATTTGTTCTTCTGTTGGAGATCTTAAGAATTTCATAAATGTGGAAAAATCTCAAAAAACATCACTCTCCAAGAGAGATGAAGCTGTGAAGTGAGCTGTTGCTTACAAAAGTTTGTGCATCTCTGATTCCTTTGTCTATAAAGTGTCTCTCTACCCTGCCTTCTGCCTGACTTCAAACTAAAATGGCTAGCTACCTCTCTCAGAAAGATAAATGTGTGTGCCATAGCCCAGACTCTGCCCACCGTTATGAGTATTAATAGCAAAGTCTATTTTTTGAATGAATTCAAGTTCAGTAGTCAGGACCATGACAAATTACCCCCCTCCCTCCAAGCAGCTGACTGGTAGGTGGGGAGGCAGACTCCTGGGGCTGGAAACCTCCCCAGCTGCTACTTTATAGCCTGCTCCCTTCCCAGGGAGGGAAGAGGCCCTCTAGAGCCCCTTGGCTAGAGAGCTCACATCTGAAGTTCTCCAGCCGTGGGGCTCGAACGTATGTACACTTCATCTCCTGGGTTATTTTTCTACTGGTAAGAATTTCTTACCAGTAGAAATGGCAGTCGGTACGTGGCCCATGTCTGAATCTGAATCATCGTCAGTTGGTCTACGTAATCACCAATACCTTTCCTTTTCAAGACATGAAATAAATATGTAATTCTCACCTCTTCACTCTGTATGAATACTTTTTTAAATGAAATGGTATTCAGGTTGTAGCCATAATGGGCTAGAAGCAAAAGCAATCAGGACTATGGTAAAGGTGATATCTTTTATTAGACCAACTAGATTTTTGCAACGAAATAATTTTTTTTGCAAAAATCTAGTTGGTCTAATAAAAGATATCTCCTCTACCATGAGTCCCGATTGCTTTTTTAAATAGAAGATATTATTATATATATAAATGGTATACTTTTTTTTAATTGTGAATGGTTTTGGTGTTCCTGAACAGAAGGAATTTCATCTGTCAGGACCAGTCAAGAGCAGTTTGTCAGGCATCCCAAAGACCTGTATCAGTGCATCGCAAGCCTATCTTGAAACAATCTTGCTATTCTGATTCAAGGGCTCTTCTGAGAGAGAGTCAGTCATGTCAGATTCAGGTGATTATGTGATGTCAAACACTGTTAGATAGGAACTAAAGAGAGGGATACCGCCAAACTCATTTTAATTGTGATCTTATGTAAAGTTTAAATGTAGGTCCTTACAGGTGAAGCGCTGATCCTAGCTTTTTCATTGGGGGAACAATAGTGACACCAGTTTTGTTGTGCAGATAAACTGAAGTATAAAACCCCTGCAGTATGTTAAGACTTAATTAAATACAGTAATATATAACGCACACATTAATAGTATTTCTGACTTCTGTCTAATATTTATTAACTACAGTTGAGTCTCAGTAGTGAAAATACTCAGAACTCCAGCTAGCCAGGATCAATCAATCCGTTTATTAGTAAAAGACAAGACAGCACTTAAACAAAATGACATACTACTTCTTTTAATAAAAGAATCACAGTGGTGTCCTCATGTTGGAGATCTGCCCCAAAATGGATACTCAAAAGTGTCCTTTTATATTCTACCTATTTTGAGAGAAGCTTTTGGGTTTTTACTAACCTGGTTTACCTGGTTTTGAACAACTCCCTTTCTCTTTATTTTAACCACTGATGTCAGATTTCGGAAGCAAATAGTTTTACTTATGGTAATTACTCCCTGATAAAAAAAAACAAAACCCATTTTGAATATCAGTAGAACAGTGTCTTCAGTATTGCAGTAATGTCTTGGGTAAATTACAATCTTCTGCCTAGCTTAACATAAGTGGAATGCATTGTGGGTGTGCCTTATCTGAAAGATAATGAAGGACTCAATACCTGTAACTATGAATATCAGCTCTTATTAGTACCTTATACAGGATATGAATATTAACATAAAATTATATCACTAATAAAAATACATGATTCTGGTTGGCTTTTGCCAGGTAAAGTGCCATTATCATCAGCATTCAGTGTACATTTTATATTAAGATGAACAATGAGAATATGTAATTCTCCAATTAAGCCAAATAAACAACAAGCATTTAGATGAACAATGTAGGTAGTGGGATGAAACCGGAAAAACTAGCATTATTATTCCAGTTGATTTAACTGTGTTTTCATTTACATTATAAAGCTGACAGAATGTTCACCCAAGCAATTCCCTCGACTGGTTAAACATTCAGCATGCTAATTTAGACGAGAAGGTGCCTCAGATTGTCAGATCATGTCTGTAACAACACAAAATTTCATGTTGGCTGTGGACTGACGGAGAGAAGAAAGAACTGAAAAAAGATTAAAATATTCATGCAAAGACAAAATAAAAGGCTGGTAATAAAGAGCTCTTAAAACAGCTTAAATCAGTAATTGAGAATTGTGTAGACCATATGCATCCTTCCTTGATAAGACATGAAATATGATCTCACATTTTTGGTTACTTGGAAGTATGAGAAAGTGAAGATCTGAGAGAGGGAATGTTACATTTGTCAGCCTCTGTGAAACATTTTATTTGGTGTTTCTTTCCTTCACTAAACTACTTCTGAGTCATTGCAATGAAACTGTTAGCATTTGTTGGTGGGTGCCATTCTGTCACACTGAGTTGTACCATTATTCTGAGTGATATCAGTTCTCACCAAGGCTATGGACAGAAACTACACAAGCTGGTATAGGTGATCAGAAACTGGTTCAGATCTGTAACACAACAGAAGTTCAGTGCGCATAAACTGCTTTCAAAATGGCTGAAACCAGTATAAGATAAACCTGTATGGATGTAGTATCAAACTTAACAGATTTAGGTTAAAAATCAGTTTTTTGAACTTCTGTCCCAGATACCCTCTAGATTCAAGTTAACTCACAGTCCTCCAGCATCCCAGGATGCTTTGCATCTCCCCACAAATCCCACTTAGCAGGGTGGGCAGGCTAACCTTAGCCCAAGCTGTCTGCTCCAGCCAAGCAGGGATGCATGCTGTAGTGCCCCCTGACTTCTGGCCTGGGCCACTGCAGGCATGTGGCTGTATTTCCAGAATCAAAAGTGAATATCTGTTCACTTCCTTATCGGTTCAATCTATGCAACTTAGATTAACCTATGAAGATTGAATCAATTCGGGCTCAGGCTTTTTGACTGTCTGTACTTACCCAAATAGAGCAGTTTGCTTTCTATGCTGCAGGTCTTGCTGACAATAGAAAACTGTATACATTTTTTGATTTAGAAAAAGAAAAGGCTGGGGATCTAATCTCTGCTTATTTCAAGAAACTGCCTATAATATACAAGACCTTTACTAAAACATCTCCATAGGCAGAGTGAACCTGTATTTAACAGTGGTAGAGAGGTGAGATGATAAAGTGTTTCCTTTACTTGAGAATTTCAGGAATTTCTTTATGCATCGATTTAGATTCTGATTCCATACAAGTTTTACATAACAGTGAGAGAGGGGCAGCCTGCAGTTTGTAATGAGAATGGCCATAGATGTTGAGTACTTTAAGCAAGATTAAAAAAAAAAAAAGATCTCTGAAGTTCACATTTGGACTTTTATAGACAGATTTTCAAAGGCATTGAACTGAGCACTCAATAGGTCATTGGGTTTTGTTGTATGCTCAGTGCCTTGGAAAAATAGGACATTTATCTAGGTACTCCAATCTGAGTTTAGAGGTTTAATAGTCTCCTCCAACTTCTGAAAATTTTGGCCTGTATGCCTATATAAAGTATCAGTTTGTATCAACTTTCACAATGAGGAACCCAGTATTAATTCCCATTGTGCACTGGCACAAGAATAGATCCATAAATGGTTGAAATTGCTGTATTGTGTTTGCATTCCAAAATGTTGGTGCAGTAAATGAAGAATATTGTATTCAGCTTTGAACTGTTTGTAGGATTTGTATGAGTCACACTGAAAAAAAAAATACGCGTTCCTTTAGGACATTTTTTTTAGTAGTATACACTCTTCTCATTGCACTCTGCATTTTAAAAGTCATTTTAAAAAATCATTGACATTTCATTCCTTTAAACCTGAAGTGAATTAGGTCAAAAATTCCCTCAATCAAACACTGACAAATTTAAAAATGATTTTTGCTCATAGGATAGGGATGAATGCATATTAGTTTAAAATGCCAGTGAAATATGCCTGCCAGCAAGAAGTTACTATTTAAATCATGAGGCTAACTCAACACTTGAAATGGAAGAAAATCAAAATGATAAATCACACAGCAGAGCAAATAGTATAAATGTTTGGGTCCTCCCCTCCTCCCCCAAGATTATTCATTTGCTTTTTTAGACTAAGTTTCATTTTAGAGTGGATGGTTTGCAGATACTGGGGTGTCTCTGTTGGCAGTCAGTTGCAGGACTGGGAACCAGATTTGTTAGCTGCTGTTTTTGTGTAACTTTCATATTTGCTCAGTGCAAATATTGTAAGTAGTGAGACTCCTGGCAGGACAGTTTGTTGAAACAATAAACACTAACCAGGAATTCAGGATATATGGGGAAGGTGAATTTTTTAAGTTGTAATCGTGGGTATGATCAATCGGAGAACAGAATCATAGCGTGGAGTTTACCGACACCAAAACCCCCCCCCAAACAAACCCAATCCCCGCTTCAATTGTTGAGTGTTCACAACAAGCTGATAAAAAGTAAGTTACAGATCAAATGTTCTGCAAATTTTGAAGGTGATATTTGGATAATTAAAAATAATATGGATAATTTATAAACACAGAAAGAGCTCACATTCACTGATTAAATTACTTGTAGATGCTTCATCCACTTGTAGTGGACAGACCCTCATAGTTGGAGAAACAGAACAAAACATAAAGCATCGTGGTTAAAACTGGATTAAAATCTTATTCCTTTTTATCTAAAGAGGGCTAATTTTAATACTTGGTCCTGCACACAATGCAAAAGTATGATCAATCAATGGGAAACCAGTAATCCCGAGTAAAGCAATCTAGCAGTCCCAATGCACATAATAAAGAGATTTGGCCCTGCAGCATGATTCGTCTGACACACCTTCCTAATACAAGGATTAAGAGCGCAGACACGGTGAAACTCTACGGGTGCCAGGTCTTTGAGATTCACATCCCAACAAACCCAAATTGCGTCTGTATATTCAATCAGGGACAGTGATTCAATTCATTGATTTGGATCACTGTCCCCAATTCGATTTGGCCAAGTCCGAATCTGAAGATTCGATGCTGATTCGGAGAATCAGTGATTCGGCCATAGATGCAGCTTTAAGTGTTTTTTCTACATACCTTGAGGTAGCAGGCACGGCTCGTGAACGCTGTAATGCTGGGTCGCATGCAGCATCTCAAAGGCACGTGGCCCCCTGTGTGCTCAATAATGAACCCGGAAGAGTGGACCAGAAGTACTTCTCTGGGTCCACCAGGGAGCATGCTGGGAGGCCCTCCCAGCTCAGTGATCAGTGGTGGAGGACCCCAGGTGCCCCTCCAGACCTAGGAGGCATCAGTTGCTGAGCCAGAGGCAACAGGGCACTCTCTGGCAGACCCAGAAGTGAACCAAAAGTGCTTCTGGTCCACTTCTGGGTCTGCTGCTGAGCATGCTAGGAAGCCTCCCACCCTCCTGTTGGACGCTCCATGTGCCCCAGCATTGCAGCATTCATGAGCTGGCTGGTGCCTTGAGGTATGTAGAAAAAACATTTAAAGCTGTGTCTATGTCTGAATCTTTCTGAAACTCCCCGAATCAATTCAGAGGGTTCTGATTCGATTTGGAGAGATTAAAGGGTCTCCTGATTCAATTCAGATTCAGCCTCCAGATCGGGCCGAGTCTCTGCCGAATTGAATCAGGAACCAAAGTTTCGCACAACCCTAGTAATCATGTATGACATTGGTAGCCCACTTTTTTGGCAAGCACATCACAAGCTCCAGTGCAATATGTGCCAGCACTTGTTGCTGTGTGCTAATAGCACATGTTGACACTCTGTCACTCTAATAATCTGCCACTGCCATTGCCCAGTGCTGCTGATTTTTGCATTCATAGAACCGCCTTCAAAGGTTGTCTCTGCACTTCAAAGCTCTGAACTCATTCACAGCCACCCAAATCCTAGCTACTTTGCACTTTTAAAACTGTAATAGCTCCAAAGCTGGAAACATAGAAACAGATGGTAGGTTTGCTCCTTAACGCTCCTAAATGGTGCATAGCAGCTCTAAGGTGAATTTCACCCCATTATGTTCTCCGAAGTATGGACACTTGCAAAATGTATCTGTTCAAATACAAAGTTAATGGAATTAATGCTAACTTTCTGTATCAGTTACAAAACAAATCTGGAAAAACAAAACAAAAAAACTGGTAGGCTTTCAAGAGCGTTGTGCAATGGCCGCTTCAATTGTAAGACTTCAGTGTGGCATAGGGAGCTTTCAGTACATGTCCCTTCCTTTGTGTGCAGTCTGATGCTTCTAAAGGAGTGGAGGAAGTTAATTAAACTAGCCACTGTTGTCTTTTTCTGAAGTCCCTGAGAGAATCAGTCCATGTTCTGCTCTGCTCTGCCATGAATGTAGGTTTGCTGAGAGAAATCATTATATATGGGTGACACCATTGACTCATAGATCATATCTTTGTTTAACTTTGTCTACCAATTAAAGATGATGTTGTTTTTGCTTGGTAAATAAATTTAAATTAATGAAATTCCAGCTGTCTCCTCCATTACGGTGGTATAAATTTGAAAGCATTTAGCAGGTGCCCATATAAAATCCATTAACACATAGCAGGTTCTCTGACATTTTAAACCAACATGTCTCCAGCTGGAACAGATAACAGAAAACAAAGCTATATTCTAGTACAATTTATGACTCTGTCTAAAGCAGGTAGAAAATTCCCAGACAAAACGTGGGAATGGTGAATGGATACAGAAATGTCCTGTACTTTTCCGCTGTTCATCTTGAACACAGGAATTCTGGATGCATTTTGTATTATTCAGTTTCTTCCTTATTTGGAAATAGCTTTAGCCAGTATAAATACATTAGAGTCAAACCACATGGGATTGCATACAAAAAGGAACTCAATTAACATTAAAAGAGAAAATGCAATAATGTTCTTAGGTAGGTCTTTATCCACCATTTATCATTCTTGAGGTCGTGTGAGGAGCTCTGAAAATAAGCAGTCAGGAATTCCAATAATCAGTCTAATAAATCTTTTAATCTGATACAATTATTAAAACAAGTCAAAGACTGTAATAAAAAGTCTATTATTTCTCCACTAGTTGGGAACAGAATTAAATCCCTGCCAGCCAAGTCAAATTTATTGTTAGTTTAATACCTTGATATTTTTAGTCCTCAACAAACTTTGCCGCATTTTCTTTAAAGAGGCTGTAGTTGAGAAAACCAGTAGAATTGCTGCAGCAAAACAGCATGGGAATCCTAGTAAAAGAAGAAAGAAATCTGCTTTATTCACTGCCTTTAGAAAGTCAGTTTGCTGTTCTGTTCATACTTGCTTACATATCTTAAAATGCCTATTTTCACCTGTCTTTATTAATAGGCATTTTTAGGGGAGGAGGGAAACTGCACAGCTGTCTGTCTCTGTCTTAAGTGTAACTAGGGGTAGGCAAATAGAGTGCCAGCCCCAGGTGAATGGCAGTCACCATCACTGCTGACATGGCTGCCACTGCTACTGCCCCGGGTATTGCCCCTTGCCCAGGGTACAGCATTTCCTATTTACACCTCTGTTCTTTATATTCATTTAATTAGAAGTCAAACTGATTTCAATTCATTAAATCCCTGCCAGCCAAGTCAAATTTATTGTTAGTTTAAGACCTTGATATTTTTAGTCCTCAACAAACTTTGCCGCATTTTCTTTAAACAGGCTGTAGTTGAGAGAACCAGTAGAATTGCTGCAGCAAAACAGGATGGGAATCCTGGTAAAAGAAGAAATCTGCTTTATTCACTGCCTTTAGAGAGTCCTGTTTTCTCAGCTTCATTCTGAGTAGAATTCCTCCTTTTGCAGAGAGCCAACATAAGCCCAGTGCTCTTCTGAAATCCTGCGCAGCCTCTAGAGTAGGCTGTACAGGCCCAGCAAGGTATAAAAGGAGACTCCCAAGTGACCAGGGAGACGGTGAACAGGGGCAGCAAACAGGGCAAGTAGTTTGCAGGCAGCTTGCTGGTCAGTTTGCTTCCCCCCTCCCTTGAGAGGAGAGCCTTGGTGTGAGGAAGCCAGGAAAAAGGAACCTTATGGGTCCAAGGAAGAGTAAATGGGCCAGTTTTCGGTGAGTTCACTAGGGAAGGTGTGTTTGGCAGAAGGGTAGTAAGAGAGAAGAGGCAGAATAAGAGACCAGGGGAAATGGCTGGAGGACATTGCAATGCCAGAGCCATTGCCACTGCCTCTGCTTGCACCTGTGAGGTTTCTGTCCAGGCAAGACCACTCACCATTAAGGGTTCCCCCCAGATCCAGGTTTAGCGCTGTGGAGACTGCAGCTTGCAGGTTTTTTCCAGTGATGGCCAGGTGGGGGAGCAGTGCCTGCAGTGTCAGCAGTGCCTCCTGGTGGTGTCCCCAGGAACAGGCAGGAGAGCTACAGGGGGAGGTGGTGAGGCTTAAAAGCATCCTCTGCCATGAGGAGTTCATCGATTCAATGCTGGAGGAGCCCTCCAGGATTGTGGAGGAAGAACTGCCAGAGGCAGCGCTACAGAAGGGAGAGGACGTGGACTCTCAGGAAGGTGGAAGCTGGAAGCTTGTAACTTCTGGCAGCAAGCAGAAATCTTCATTTCCACCTGTAGCAGTTCATCTGGAGAATAAATATGGAGCCCTAGCAAGAGAGGGCAAGGAGTATGTTCCATTGGTGGAGGAGGACAAGCCGGGCGTCTCTAAGGTGGGAAGGATCGAGACCATCACCACCAAGAAGAAACGATGGGTGGTGGTGGTTGGAGATTCCCATCTGCGGGGGACAGAGGGGTCCACCTGCTGACCTGACCTTGTCTCAGGAAGTCTGATGCTTGCTCAGAGCCTAAATTCAGGATGTCACAGAGGGATTACTGAGACTCATCTGGCCCTCTGACTACTACCCCATGCTACTCATCCTTGTGGGCACCAATGATACTGCCAGGGGCAACCCTGAGCAGATCAAAAGTGACTACATATCTCTGGGTGCAAAGGTAAAGGGGATGGGGTTCAGGCGGTGTTATTTTTGATCCTTCTGGTCAACGGAAAGGGCCCGGGCAAGAGTGGGTGCATCCTGCAGATCAATACCTGACTGTGCAGGTGGTGTCACCAGCAGGGTTTTGGCTTCTTTGACCAGGGAATGATGTTCCAAAAGAAGGATTGCTAAGAAGAGATGAGATCCACTTGGAGAGGGAAGAGCATCTTCACAGACAGGCTCACTAACCTAGTGAGGAGGGCTTTAAGCTAGTTACCGTAGGTGCCTGTAAATGAATGCATGCAGCCTGGGAAATGAGTGGGAAGAAATGGGCGTCCTTGCACTGTCACGGAGCTATAACATGACCAGAGTAACAGAGATGTGGTGGGAGCACTGTCATGGACAGGTACAAACTGTTCAGGAAGGACAGGAAGGGGAGAAGAGGTGGAGAACTTGCGCTTTATGTAAAAGAGCTGTGTGATTGCTCTGAGCTCCAGTATGAAACTGGAGATAGGCCTGTCAAAAGTCTGCATTAGGGTCAGAGGAGAGAGCAACAAGGGTGATGTCATGGTGGAGGTCTGCTATAGACCACAAGACCAGTAGGAAGTGTTGGATGAGGCTTCAGCTTCAAACAGCTAGTGGAAGTTTCCTGATCACAGGCCCTGGTTCCATTGGGGGACTTTAGTCACCCTGACATCTGCTGGGAGGGCAATACAGCAGTGCATGGGCAATCCAGGAAGTTTTTGGAGAGAGTTGGGGACCACTTCCTGGTGCAAATGCTGGAGCAGCCAACTACAGGTTGTGCTCTTCTTGACCTGGTGCTCACAAACAGGGAAGAATTGGTGGGGAATGAACAAGAAAACAGCAACTTGAGCACCAGTGACCACGAGAGGATTGAGTTCAGGATCCTGAGGAAAGGAAGGATGCAGAGCAGCAGAGTAAGGACCCTGGACATTGGAAAAGCAGACTTCAACTCATTCAGGGAACTGATGGGCAGGATCTATTGGGAGGCCAGTCTGATGGAGAGAGAGTCCAGGAGAGCTGGCTGTACTTTAAAGAAGCCTTACTAAGAGTGCAATTTCACTTGGAAGTTGGTTCCAGATCTTAGCTGCCCTGACAGTGAAGTAGTGCCTCCTGATGTCTAGTCTGAATCTACCCTCTGCCAGCTTGTGACCGTTATTTCTAGTCACTCCTGGTAGAGCTCACAGGAACAGGGACTCCCCCAGTGCCTGCTGGTCCCCCCTGACTAGTTTGTAACAGGCCACTAGATCCCCCCCCAGCCTTCTCTTGTGGAGGCTGAACAGGTTCAGGTCCCTTAGCCTCTCCTCGTAGGGCCTGCCCTGCTGCCCCCGGATCATGCAGGTGGCCCTCCTCTGGACCCGTTCCAAGTTGTCCACATCCCTCCTGAAGTCCGGTGCCCAGAACTGGACGCAGTACTCCAACTGCAGCCTGATCAATGCCGCACAGAGGGGGAGGATCACCTCCTTGGACCTGCTTTAGATGCATCTGTGGATGCATGACAAGGTGCGGTTGGCTTTCCTGACCGCATCCCCACACTGTCGGCCCATGTTCATTTTGGCATCAATAATGACTCCAAGATCCTTTTCTGCCTCTGCACTGACGAGAAGGGAGGTCCCCAGCCTGTAGGTCTGCTGCTGGTTCTTCTTCCCCAGGTGCAGCACCTTGCACTTGTCAGTGTTGAAACCCATCCTGTTCTCATTCGCCCACCCCTGTAGCCTGTCTAGGTCTGATTGCATCCTATTCCTCCCTTCTAACATGCCCACTTCCCCCCACATCTTAGTGTGTCATCAGCAAATTTGAACAGGGTGCTTTTTACCCCCTTGTCCAAGTTACTGATGAAGATGTTGAACAGCATGGGTCCAAGATCCAAGGACCAAGCCCTTGTTGCCAAGAAGGGTAATGGCATAGGCTGCATTGGTAGGGGTGTTGCCAGTAGGTCAAGGGAAGTGGTTATTCCCCTCTATTCAGCACTGGTGAGGCCACATCTAGAGTCCTGTGTTCAGTTTTGCACCCTCCACTACAGAAGGATGTGGACAAATTGGAGAGTCCATTGGAAGGCAACAAAAATGGTGAGAGGGATAGGGCACATGACTTATGAGGAGAGGCTGAGAGAATTGGGCTTACTTAGTCCAGAGAAGAGAAAACTGAGGGGGGATTTAACAGCAGCCTTCCTCTACCTGAAGGAGGGATTCAAAACAAGTGTACCCTCAGAAGTTTAGACGGAGCTAAACTGTTCTTGGTGGTGGCAGATGACAGAACAAGGAGCAATGGTCTCAAGTTGCAGCAAAGGAAGTTTAGGTTAGATATTAGGAAGAATTTTCTAACTAGGAGGGTAGTAAAGTGCTTGAACAGGTTACCCAGAGAGGTGGTAGAATCTCCATCCTTGGAGGTTTTTAAGACTCTGTTAGACAAAGCCCTGGCTGGGATGATCTAGTTGTCAATTTGAGCAGGGGGTTGGACTAGATGACCTCCTGAGATCCTTTTCAACCCTAATTTTCTATGATTCTATGTAAATGTTGTTATAGGACTTAAAGTCATTTTCAGAAGTAGAGGAGCCATTGCAGCCATTAAAATATATAAATAATATGATTTGCTCAAGATTCTGGGCTTTTCCCTGTGTTATAAGCTCAATCCCACAAGAGTATATTGAAATAGTCATCGCAAATACCAACCTTCAATATCCATCAATATACATTGTATTTTAGTTGAATATAGCTAAGTCCTTCATTGCATAGAGTTATCAAGGCACACCAGAAAGGTTTTTCCAGTGCTTTGAACTGGAAGAACAAACTTCCTACATGATACAGATGTCTGTAGAGCATTATTTGGAGAAGGACAGTGACAGCAGGATTGATTTAAAAAAAAAAAAAAGATGTATATCAGTTCAGTACCTTAGAGCAGGATAAGCGCTATCAGATTTAACCAAACTAAGGAAACTAATTATGGCTGGAGCTTTTGACCCAAACTGAAGCTGCTGTCTGAAAAATCCCATCATTCTTGCTAAATGGAACTACAGAGCTTCCCTTTGACTGTGCCATTGCCACGCTCCTGTACTTGGCTGTCCTTTCTGTTGTAAATTAGAATAGATGAAAGCTGTCGAGCCAAGCCAATGATGGAGGCTAATTTGATGTGATATAATTGATGAACTCTAAATCGTCCCACTTTTCCCTCTTGAAACAGTGTGACTGGAGCTCAAAATGCCAGAGTACTTTGATTTACACTCTCTGTCACTTTGATATTGAACGTCTCAGTGTGGCAGCAGCGAGGGATTAACTCTTTTAGAGATTCTTTCATAATTTGTAGGTTATCTTTATACATTAAATGGTATAACAGCCTGTAGAAACACAGCCAGTAAGTTTGATTTCCGTGGTTACTGCTGCACAATAGGCACAATGTTATTGCTAAGATAAAGAGCATAAACCGGTTGATGTTGCATTTGACTTCCCATGCCATGGAGATTGCCAGTACTCCCTCTTTTTACTTTATAATTTAAATGCACATTGGAATTTAGGAATGGGGAACATTTAGGAGTGGGGAATATTTACAAACTTGGGGAGCTTATTCCTTAAATTCTGATCCCATTTAAACATTGAACCCAATATATATAAATAGGAGCCAAATATTCTAGATGGGACAGGTTCTGTACCCCAATAGCCTGGTGCCTTGTAGAAGATTGACTCAAAATAATTCTCTTTCCTGCGACTCCTGTGAGCTTCAGGCAGCCCCCGGCCCTAGCTCTTCCTGTCGTTTTCCAGGTTCTGTGAACCCAGCCTAAACTGCTTGTTTCTTGCTAAAAGCTTTTTTCCTCTTCAAAGGCAAAAAAATGTGCAGTTGCCATGTTTCCTTGGTTCTATAATGAAGCAGAAGCCTTTGAAACTGACATAGCTTATGTCTACAGGCTGTCAGAGTAACCAGAACGGGGAAAAAAATAACATCTCCTATTTGCTTAAATTAATTATATTGAATCTAGCAGTGTGTGAACAAATGAGAGCTATTTTTAATTTTCATTATTGCTCTGATTGGGTGGCAGAGCTGAATTTGTTTCAAAGCCTTGTATTCCCCTGCACAAAAGTTATTTGCTGTGGTCACATGCTATTCCCACCAGCAGCATGTGCTGACTTCCAGCTGATCGGAACGGATGAGGGTAGTTAGTGGTAAATGCAGGTTTGGGATCTCCATCTGGAATCAGCACCCAAAAGTTCAGGCTAAGCTAAACTTCTTGTGTGTGAAAACAACAGTAGAAGAGAATTTTTTGAAAGGTTTCTGATCCTTTCTGCTGCTGCTTTGACTAGGTAGACTTTCTTTTGGTTCTTTCTGATCCTAGCTGGGACCCAAAAAAACACACAGTAGCACATGAAAACCTGTGCATTTTCTGGATGAATTAATGGAGATAAAATGATGGCTGTTGAGACTGGGGTGGGTCTTGTCATTTAGCAAGGGTGGGAAGGAGTGTTATCTGCTGTAAATACAGGAAAACAGGCTGAACCACTGATAGGTCCCCCCTTACAAAGTATTGCAGATTGTTTGCCTCAGGATTGCAGGAATTACTGTTTTCAGATATATAACGGCATCCTCCAGGGACAGTGCATGGAAGATTTACCTTTCTTTATGGAAAATTAATTTATGTCTTAAGTAGGTTGACACTGTCCTCTTAGACTAGTCGCATGTAATGAGTAATGAGGCTGTGTTTAAAAGTTTTCATCTCCATTTTGACCTTCTCAATATATATATATCAGCTCAGCTAACAGGTGGTGTTAAAGAATTACAGGTGATGATAAAGACAGACTTACCATTTATTTGAATGTGCCACTATGTTTACATGATCAATATTTTGTTTGTCATCTATGATCATTTTTCTTGCTCACCTTTTTGTGGGCTGGTGCAATTTCATCAAAACAGCCAGTGAAAGGAAGCATAAATGTAAATGGTTTAATAGTATGAATAATGTGGATATGGCATCTGGGTTTAAAGGTATTAATTTTCATGGCTTATTGTTCCTTACAACATGATCAGATCTAGCACAGAAAGGAAAAGAAATTCCAAAAATTCTTGGAAAAACCAAACTTCACGAAACTGTTTTTCAGGATTTTGAAATAATTAATTTTAGTAAAGATTTCAGTGTGTTCAGGTATAAAAAACCATCCTTGGGCAAATCTAATATGCAGCGTTATGTGGAAAGATTTTTTTACATGTGTAACCAGTGGATCTCAATTTATAAAAAACCATCCTTGGGCAAATCTAATATGCAGCGTTATGTGGAAAGATTTTTTTACGTGTGTAATCAGTGGATCTCAATTTATTTTTTTTTCCTGTTCATAGAATGATTTTGCAGCATAAGTATTTTTAGAAACTTTCTGTTCTGAACCAAAAATGACTTTGCTTAGCTAACAGCCCAAATAATCACATTTTGCTGAAAGGATATTTTTTCAGATCTACTTGATTCAGAAAAAAGTGTAATGCTGGGATAACCAAGGCCTGCAAGAAGGGTTAAGTACCTCTTGAGGAACCTGTAAAGTATTATTGTCACAAAACTATGTAAATGTTCAACATAAATTCATAGTTCACTAAGTGAAGAAGATAACAGGATTAGGACTCATTTAGAAGTTCTTAAGTTTGAAGGCACTGAATTGTGGTACACAGTTGAATCTGGAGCTTATTACTAAGGCTGTGTGAAATTTTGCTGCCAATGTTGTTCTGATGCTGTTTCGACTTGTTTAAAGGTCAAAACAGCAAAATCAAAATGAAACAGATACGGTAAAAACAGCCTCAAAACAAAACGAGGCAAATCAAAACATTTCACCGTTTTGCCCATAGGCTATAATGGGGAAGGTTGAAACAGCCTATACCTTTGTCATTTACGGCCTGAGTCTGATGAAACTTGCAGGAATGGTAGTCCCTTCTAAGGGCATGAAGCCTACCAGGTTTCAAGGAGATAGGTGCAGGGGGTTCAAAAGTGCACCCCGAAATCTTGAAAGCAAAACTCATGTTACGTGTATGTGTTATAAGGCACAGCAGGGTCAAAACTGCAGGGATGCTAGCCCCTGCTCAGGCCACAAAGTCTGCCAAGTTTCAAGGAGATAGGTGCAGGGGGTGCGGAGAAACTGCATCCCAAAATCTTGAAAGCAAAAATCATCCCTGAGTGAATCATGATTGATTGCGTAACACAGTAGCTAGCTACGATAATGAGTTACTGAGCAAGGATTAACACCTATGAAACCACAGACTAATGAGAGGAAAAAATCAATACAGAGCCATGAAACTTCACTGTTAGAGGTACAGAAGCCCTGATTTGAACTAATGAATGCTGGAGACTGACTCTTGGGACGGAATACACCCCCACCCCCCCTGATCAACCACTCCCAGAGTCCTATTCATCACAGCAGTGAATTAATCAAAATTAATCAACGGACTCCTGAGACTGCACGTACTCACAGACGTGACCCCTGGGGCTGACAGTTACCATCCAGCAGCCACCAAGGGGGGTGTCCCATGAGGTCAACAACCCCTGGCTTGGTAAGCCTGAGAATTGGGGGGTCACTAAAGTCTGCCAGAGAGGCAGTGAAGAATGACCCCCAATGGTACCCTCTTTGACCTGACCAGCACCCTGCCAGTCCAGCCAGAAGGACCAGCCGGCAACCCCCTTCTGAAGCAACATTGCACTGAAAGAAGCCTCAACTGGCCATCAACGGTGGACTCCAGTGCTTGAGGGTATGTATATCTTGACACCAGTGCTTAGTATTCATAGCTAGCTACTGTGAGTGTGTGTGTTGTTGAGGGGATCAGCCCCAAGGTTTACGATGTGACTTTTGCATCCTTCTAATAAACTAGAACTATATGATGATCCTGTATGTTGGTCCTTTGTAGCCAACATTGTGGCCGCAGCAGGGACTAGCAGGCCTACAGTTTTCACCCCCCTCTACCCCAAGATGGACACAGTCAGTTGCACAAGCACCCATGTCACAAGTTTTGCTTGTCCCTAGCTTGAGGTAAAATTTCCCCCAAACCCCTGCACCTATCTCCTTGAAACTTGGCAGGCTTTGTGACCTGAGCAGGGGCTAGCATGTCTGCAGTTTTGACCCCAGGGTGGCTTAACACATACATGGGGAACAAACAGGAGGAACTTGACCTCAGAATAGCCAGTTCAAACCCAGACATAGTAGGGCTTACAGAAACATGGTGGGATTCATCCCATGACTGGGCAGTTAGCATTAGGGGCTATAGGCTTTACAGGTGGGATAGAGAAGGCAGGAAGGGAGGGGGTGTGGTGCTCTATGTCAAAGAGCAATACACATCCTCTGCCAGCAAAATGGGGTCAGAGGAGGGGCAAGCTCAAGTGCTCTGGGTCAAGATACAAGGGGGTTGGGGGGAGAGGGATTTAACGGTGGGAGTCTACTACAGACCCCCCAACCAAGGGGAGGAGCCAGACCGGGAATTTTTGGGCCAGCTTTTGAGGCACTTAAGGCAAGGGATGTAGTTGTCATGGGTGATCTAAATTACCTGGACATCTGCTGGGAGGAGCAGTCAGCCAGGTCAGACCGTTCCAGGAGGTGCCTGGCTGAGATACAGGACCTCCACTTAACCCAGGAGGTGCACAGTCCCACCAGAGGAAATACCCTGTTGGACCTGGTCCTGGCCACAGACAATGATCTGGTAAGGGGACTCCAGGTCCTTGACCACCTGGGTGATAGCGATCATCACTTGCTGGAATTCACCATCCAGCTCAGGGTGTCAAGGGCCTGCAGCAAGGCGGTAGCCCTAGACTTCAAGAGGGCCAACTTCAAGGAGTTGAGGAGATTAGTGGAAGAGGCGCTGGGGTTCTCGAGGGCAAGGGAACTCAGTGCCTAAGATGAGTGGCTGTTCCTTAAGGAGATGATACTCAGGGGCCAAGGGGGGACAATCCCAACAAGAAACAAGGGGGGCAAGAGTGCCCAAAAGCCCCCCTGGCTCACCAAGGACGTCCGGGAATGCCTGGTTGCCAAAAAGGCGGCGAACACCCGGTGGAAGGGGGGCGTGATCTCCAAAGAGGAGTATACCTCCACTGCTCGGGCCTGTAGGGGGGCTGTTAGGAAAGCTAAGGCAGACACAGAGCTAGGACTAGTGTCCAAGATCAGGGATAATAAAAGTCCTTTTTCAAATATATAGGGAGGATGAAGAAGGCACCAGGAAAAGTGGGGCCCCTGCAAGATACACTGGGCAATCTGGTGGTTGTGCCAGAGAAGGCAGACCTCTTTAACAAATTCTTCACCTC
>NW_005842539.1:620336-645181 GCF_000455745.1 Alligator sinensis
GATCAGGTCACAAAAGCATTGGATGCAGGTGTCGCCGTGGATGTAGTCTTTCTGGACTTCAGCAAGGCCTTTGACACTGTCTCCCACCCCATCCTCATTAAAAAACTAGGCGACTGTGGCATTGATGCCTACACAGTCAAATGGATTGCTAATTGGCTGAAGGGTCGTACTCAGAGGGTGGTGGTGGACGCGTCATATTTGACCTGGGGGGAAGTGTGCAGCGGAGTCCCCCAGGGCTTGGTCCTTGGGCCCGCACTGTTCAATTTCTTTATCAGTGATTTGGACGATGGGGTGAAAAGCACCCTGTTCAAATTTGCTGATGATACCAAAATTTGGGGTGAGGTGGGCACGTTAGTAGGGAGGGAAAGGCTACAGAAAGACCTGGATAGGTTGCAAGGGTGGGCTAACAAAAACAGGATGCGTTTCAATACGGACAAGTGCAGAGTGCTGCACTTGGGCAGTAGTAACCGGCAGCACACTTATAAGTTGGGAAACTCCCTTCTTGAGAGCACAGAGGCAGAAAGGGATCTTGGAATCATTATTGACTCCAAGATGAACATGGGCCGACAATGCGAGGTCACGGTCAGCAGGGCCAACCAGACCCTATCATGCATCCACAGATGCATCTCAAGTAGGGCCAAGGAGGTGATCCTCCCCCTCTATGCGACACTGTTCAGGCCACAGCTGGAGGACTGTGTCCAGTTCTGGGCGCTCCACTTCAAGAGGGATGTGGACAACATGGAGAGGGTCCAGAGGAGGGCCACCCGCATGATCCGGGGACAGCAGGGCAGACCCTACAATGAGAGGCTACGGGACCTGAACCTGTTCATCCATCACAAGAGAAGGCTGAGGGGGGACCTGGTGACTGTCTATAAACTCACTAGGGGGGACCAGAAGGGTTTGGGGGAGACCTTGTTTCCCCTAGCGCCCCCCGGGGATAAAAAGGAATAATGGCCACAAGTTGTTGGAGAGTAGGTTTAGATTAGACATCCGTAAGAACTACTTCACAGTCAGGGGGGCTAGGATCTGGAACCAACTTCCAAGGGAAGTGGTGCTGGCTCCTACCCTGGGGGTCTTTAAGAAGCGGCTTGAGGCCTACATGTCTGGGGTCATTTGAGCCCAGTCTTCCTCCTGCCCAGGCAGGGGGTCGGACTTGAAGATCTGCAAGGTCCCTTCCGACCCTACTTCTATGATTCTATGTGACATGAGTTTTGCTTTCAAGATTTTGCGGTGCAGTTTCCCCCAAGCCCCTGCACCTATATCCTTGAAACTTGGCAGGCTTTGAGGCCTCAGCAAGGGCTAGCACGCCTGCAATTTTGACCCCGCTGTGGCTTACCACATACACATACACATGACATGAGTTTTGCTTTCAGGTTTTGGGGTGCAGTTTCTCCAAACCCCCTCCACCTATCTCCTTGAAACTTGGCAGGCTTCATGCTCTCAGAAGGAGCTACCATTTCTGCAAGCTTCATCCAAATCAAGCATGAAATGATGAAGTTATAGGCTGTTTTGACCTTCTCCATTATATCCTATTGGCAAAACGTCGAAGCAGGATTGAAACAGTGAAACATTTCAATGGAACAAAATGGACCAGCTGTTTCGACTCAAAACAAAATTTGCAGTGGAATGTTGTTCCATCGAAACGTTGAAATGCTGGTCAAAGTGGAACCCTGCCATTTCACACAGCCCTACTTATTACTTATTTCTTAAAACCAAAAAACCCCCTTTCTTTGTGTAAATTAATTTTTAGGGGAAAGAAATCTGAAGGATTGATCATATCTTCATTCTAATGAATGCCTCCAGTCATAAGTAACTGGTACACAAGCAGCAGCCAATGTGTCATTTCTATTGTAATCAGAAGCTTTTTTATGCTCCCACTGTTTAAAGTTGACTTAATCCTATTGCACACCTCTTGGACATCAAAACCATGGCATTCAGTTTGCTTTGTTTACATACTGAATGCCAGATTAATATTTTTCTCATTTGAAAAATATTTATTTTTATGCTACTACAGGCACTGTCTTGCATATTGTAAGTAGAAGGTTACTTTAGAGGGCAGTAGTTTTATTCCAATATTTAAATGGTACTAAACCTGAAGTGATGGTAGATTCACATTTTGCTCTTTTAGGAGAAACATTACAGTACATTAAATGTCTGTTCCTCAGATCTAGCCACAAAATGACCTTTTCGGTGCTCATCCTTTTTTCTCATTTTGATTTGTTCAGGGGAAATTACAAGCAACTGGTATTTGGTTTCCAAAAGGGATACACATAAACCTGACCTTTTGGTACTGTTATTTTTTGGGATGTGTACACTGTATTTTAAGTATATCTTAGCTACTGTTTGCTGGACTCTGGCTAGTTTAAACAGCCCTTCATTTCATTTGGTGTAAAACTGAGACTAGTATAGCTCCTCTCTTTTTTTTCTCCATGATAGACTTTTGCACATATATTTTGTAAAGAAAAGGAAATACTTTTTCTTGGGCAATTTTGAAAAAAGTGGCATAGAACAGAAGAGGCCCCATTAACTTATTCTGTGAGCTATACTGTACTCCTCACTGGGGGCATCTACATGTATGTTTAACTGCACAGTAGACTAATTTGCTGCAGTGTAAAGCAGCACAGTCTACATGTGTGCCGCTATTAGATTACAGCAAAATAATTTTTGCTGCCATAAGATAGTACTTTTGGGGACAGTACTACCGGGGACTGTTGGGGACAGTACTATTTTATGGCAGTGAAAATAACTGTGCCTATACACACACGTAAACACTGACCTGGGTGTAAATTGCCCCTGGTGAGCCCAGGCAGCAGGGGGCCAGACCTCTTCTGCCTAGCCACATGGCTCCACTCTGGCACTCTTGTTCCTGAGCCAGCCCCTCCGCCCCCTGACATCATGACCCAGAGCCCAAGCATGACCCCCTCAAGCCTGGTGCCAGCCTGGGGCTTCTCCATCCCAGCTCAAAGTGTTATGATCCCAAGCACACATGAAGATGCTGTGCCTGTGAGCAGCTGACTCTGGTGCAAACTGCATCAGAGTTTATTTACATGCACTAATTGCATGTGTAGATGCGCTCACTTAGTACCTATCTACATGGTCCCCCATCCCACTTATATCTGAGCACTATGGCATTTAAAGTATTTTTATTTACAGCTCTCCCATGGAATAGATGATGATTATTCCCATTTAACAGATAGGTTCTGTAGACACCTGGCCTAGAAGGAGACCTGGTCTCTAGGTCAGGGGTTTTAAACTCATCCCAGGCCTCATGCCAGATCTGGATTGGACTGCAGGGGCTCCCTCTGGGCCAGAATCATGGAGCTAGCAGCAGCTGTGGTGAAGCCAGGGCTGGGACCAGTGGCACAGGTTCCAGGGTGAGCAGCAGTGTGGGCTGGGCAATGGGGGTCCAGGAGTAGGCAGTGGCATGGGCTGGGGAGCAGCAGAGCAGCTCAGGGAACTGGAAGGCAGCGCAGGTGGGAGGGAATGGAGCAGCCGTGCAGGTCAGGTGGGAGTGGGCGGCAGCTCAGGTTGTGGGGAGACCAAATGGTCGTACAGGCTGGGTGGGGAGTGGGTGGCAGCATGGAGGGGGAGGAGATGGCAGGATGGGTTGGTGAGGGAAAGGGTTGCAGCTTGGGCCAGAGGGGAGTGAATGGCAGCATGGGTCAGGGGTAGTGGGCACAAGTATCTGCACAGCCCTCCCTCACCTTCCTGCCACTGATAGCAAAGTTCATTTGCATCCAGGTACCCTGACTTCTGCAGCAGGCAGTGATCCACTGGCCACTCCTGCTGCCAACTTCTGGCAGGCTAGTGGCCCAGGTGGCTACTGGCGGGCCAGATGGAACGGTTCCACCGGCTGGGTCCAGCCCGCAGGCCATAAGTTTAACATGCCTGCTCTGCCCAGCATGGGGGATTCAGACTCATCTCTTCCATCTTCCAGGAGAGTGGCCTAACAATCAGGTTTTAAAATAATAGGCTGAGGCACGGGGCAGCCAGAAATGTCATTCTGGGGCTAGAGAAGACAAGTAATGGGAGAATGAGAGCGTAGAGGTGACGGCACTTCTTGGGAGGCAGGGAACCTGGTTTCTCATTTCTCTTCCCTCATCTGAATATGCATCTTACATGAAGCAGTCATTGTTTTAAAAGCAAAAAAGAATCAGATCTGGTTGGGGGACACTCCTGGGATGTGGGAGAGGGGTGTTTCAGTTTTCTTAGCCTCAGAAGTGGTGTTCTGGATCATGAGTGAACACCAACCCGTACTGTTTAGCTTTAGTAAGGGGCTTAAGTGCCTGAGATGGGTGGAAACTCAGCACACCCCTGTACTTGGTGGTGCTATCAGCACCTGTAGGTGCCTCAGGGAATTCTGGATCACCTTTTGGAGATGCCTAAGGGTGGTGTCGCATGTTCAACTTAACACTAAGTAGCATAAAATACAAGCTGATGCACATTCAAGCAGTTTAGCACATTAAGTGCCTTCCCAACATTGCAAAGTTGTTTCCCTTTTAGCAGGGGTTATCTCCTAGCACACACTAGTTTTAATAGGTCACTGAATTTTAGTGGTTTGCCACTGCTGGCAGTGAACATCTGGCAAGGCCCTCACTCCCTGGTCTCTCTACAGAGAGTGCAGGCCCTTGATCTTCTTTATTGAAATCACTTTTCAGAGGCACTGAAGTTTCCCCAAGGACTGTAGAGTGTACAAGTGATGATTTCATGGCAGGGTAGAGAGATCTGTATACAAATTAGGGAGCTAGTTCAAAAATTGGGAGATTTTCTTCACGACTAGATTATACTAAAGTTGTGTAGTACATGCCGATTCTCATCAAGAGCAACAAAAGATGATTTCAGGCAGGGTGGCTACTATTATTTCAGAGCAATGCGTCATTTCTATGACAAGGGACTTTTTAAAACCGAACCTACCCCTGGATTCTGAAGGATTTCCTTCTTTTGACCCTGAATAGCTTTCCTTTCCCATTACTCAGTATCACCCCCACTGCTCCTCGGTGCTTCCCCCTTGCGGCACCAACAACTTCCCTTCTTCAGGCTCAAGACTCCCTTTTGCACTTCCTTCCTGATAGCCTGCCCCGTGCGACTCATCACTCCCACTGACCCTTACAGTTCCTCTCTCCCTTCATCCACCATCACTTAACGACCCTCCTATAAACTCCCCTTCTTCATCCCCTGCCATCCGTCGTTCTCATTACCTCCTGTTGAGCACTCTCCGCTTAGCCTCTGGAGCTGTTTCCATTGCACCTTCCCAGGGAAACGTTCTAGGAAGTGAAGCAATATTTCTGTTCTCTCTTTCCTCTGTTCCCTACTTAGTCTGTAGCTCAGACTGTAATGTGGGAGGTTCAGCTGGTGTTGCAGAAGGCCAGGAGAAAGAATGACAGGACCTGCCACTTGATTCCAGAAGACCCCGTACATTTGGCATAGTGGCTTTAGTGCCTAAAGCTTATCAGCTTGGAGCACCCTCCCATGGCCTGGCACTGATGTTTTAGGTATTCCCATGCCTAAATGAAGGCACCTAGATAACCAAACAGGATTTGGCCCTAAATGACCAAGTTTGCACAGGAAGTTTCTGAGAAAGGAGGGAACTGAATCTGGTTTTCCTGAGACTTGGGTAACTACTATAAGTGCCAGCTGTCCTTCCTGTTGTATCACTTCTCAGCCCACCTCAATGTGGCTTTTTAAAATCAGTATTCTGCTTTTCAAAACTGAGTGGAAAGATTTATCTCACCTTAAAAACCCTGCACAATTAGAGCACTTAGTGTGGGGCTGCTGCTTTCTCAGTGAAATCTACTGTTTAGGCAACTAACCAAGTTCAGTATGCAATTCAAAGCGCAAATACGTAACTGTTCAGCACCCCAGCCATGCAAGTAACTAATTTAATTTAAGGAGATTTGTAACACCAATAATAGCAACACCAGAACCTACAGAAAAGGCAATCTTTGTTTTGTGCCAATTAAAAGTAATTAAGCAAATGGTCAATGCTACATTGAAGGATCACTAGGTGTGATTGTCTTCATCTGGAAATGAGAATTTAACCTTTTTAGTGAGAATTAGATTCAGGTCAGGTCAGAGCAACTTTGTGGTCATCTAACCCATTTAAAATACACTGCTGCTGATTGAATGTGGCAATTTGAAAATACAAGAATATATGGAGAAGGACTAGGGCTCCTGGTTTGTCATGACTCTTCAATTTTCCATGTCTGTCTCCTGGAAAAAACCTTGGAGGAAGTGTGTGTGTGTGTGTGTGTGTGTGTGTAACTGCGGGCTTGCCTTATGTTATATGGTCAGCTGGCTGGTCAGTTGACTGACTTCCTATAAGGCTTTCTCCTTAAGGTTTCGTTGTTCATACCCAAGCAGGCACCAATCTTTGTGAAACTCAGCTGCAGTTGTAAAAATCTGTCCATCACTTCCCAATTCTACATTGAGCTATTCATACAGGATACTGGCACATCAGAGATTCCTAGGAGCCATGTGGTTTATTGAGGAGATGCTGGGTGACGTGTCAGTTCCTAGGACAGAAATGGCTATGGCCTGAATATCTTAAGTTAGAGAGGAAAAGTGTCTAGATGGTAATTACAAAGGACTTGGAGATTTATAATGAGTGAGAGAAGATATGACAGGCTACAAAGGAGTAAGATACAACTTGTTCCGCCTATATTCCTGTGCGGGCTGGGAGTGGTCCGAGGCTTTTGGGGGCGCGCGGCGGGCTGTGGCCAGCAACCCTGGCACGTGGGTCGGGGAATTCAGCACGGTGGACTAGAATTAGGCACGGACTCGTAGCGGTTGATTAAAGATTATTTTACTTACACCGTAGATGGTCGCAGTGCAGGCAGGAAAAACTTCGCTTAAGTTGCAGTTACAAAACTCGCTCGAACAAGACCCGTAGAAAACTCGAGCCTCTTAAACCCGGACAGAGCTCTGGATACACACACACACGAAGTTTGTTAGGCTCCGTGGACTACGCGGGAAGGGTACGTCGAGGGATCAGGCGGCGACGGGGAGAGGCTAGAGGTTGATCAGGCCCCTGTATCCTCCTTAAGGCACACGCTGGGTTTGTTAGGCTCCACAGCGCTTAGAGTTCTTCACGAGATGTGAAGTCCTCCTTCTCCTCCTCCAGATGGTTGTGGAGTTCTCCAACTTGGGCGGAAACCGCTCAAGCCTCTTATACGGCTAGCAAGCCAATCGCTAGCCGCCACGTGGGAATAATTTAGAAACAGCCAATAGTGGGAAACAAATTTGCATGCGAATGGCGGGAACTCCTTTGCACCGGGGTTTTCTCCATGCAACTGAGAATTGCACCGTGCAAAGAAAGCTCCTCGTGGCGGGAAATAATTCTGCAGTGCCGAAGCGCACACAAAATCATACCCTTGGGTCACGACAATTCCTAATACAGTTTCCCTGCCACCAGGCATACCCTTCCTCTAGAGCATGTTGTTGATGCCAACTTCCTTTAAACAGCCAAAAGTAAAGATCTTCTGCAGTTAGTTATGTTTCAGTTGTCAAAATGCCCCTTCCCAACTTCCTAGGATAAATGGCCTCTACTTGGTTTTCTTCCTATGAGCTGTCAAACACTGAGAAACCAGACAAGCATCTTCCCATTTCAACCCATTTGACTCATTCCTATGGTCCCTAGAACACCTGCCCTGCCCTCACCCCCAACTCCTACCCCAGATGGCCAACTAAAATTCATAGGCATCAACCACAACAAGCCACTAAATCCATCTACTCAGCTTAGAACAAGTGCTTTCTCCACAATGCTAAACACCCTCTCCCGTAGCCTGATGTGTGTTACGTGTCTGTCATCTAGGGACTAGATCATACTACTTCATTGACCTGCCATCCTCAGGCTAGAAGCACCCATCAGCTCTGACTATGTCCTGCCAAGGCTGGGAGCAGCCACGTATTCAATTTAAGGTGCGATGGGAACCAGCCACAAAGTTATCGCACACATTTGTGTAATGGCTTTGTGGCTTATTTCCTGTTGTAGGGTACCATTGATTGTTTGAATGTGCGGCTGGGTTCCTACTTGAGACATGATTAACTGGTTAAATACGTCTCACGTGTAACATCTGCCAGGGGCCTGTGCTTCATCTCTCTTGCCTGCTGGCAGTGGAAGTAAGAAAGGGTTTTCCTCCTCTTCTCCCTTACCCCACTGCTTGGAGGAATTCTTTGGAGGTTTCCTACCTTTTTTGCCTGTTGATTTATTTAAAGGATGTTGCTCTCAGCTCTGGGAACTGCACGATTGCTGCGTGCGAGTCCAGAGCCACACCCGAGCAATCAGTGTGTTACTCTCCCCATCTCACTCTTCTTTCTCCCTACCTGGCTGCCACACTCAGTACATCAATCTCATTCACAAGCCATTCTCTTTAATTGGGATTTTCCTTTGTAAAGCACCTTGGCACATGAACAGTTGCACATGACAGGAGTTCGTGACCTTTTCTATGCACAAAAGTGATTTTATACACTGAAATATCTCACTCCCTTCTACCCCCAGCTGGCTTTTCTCTCCCCTTCTGCACCTTAGTGGGAGCATTTAAACACTCAATAGGAAGCAGCAGTGTTTTGAATAGAGCATATTTCTTTGATGTGCATGTGTTCAGCTGCCAAACCCCCACTATATTTCATGGGCAGCTGAACCCTTTAAAATTTTAGGTTTTGTTTAAAAAACTAATTAGGATCTTTATAATATAGTTCTCAAATGACTTATAACAGAATATCCAGGTTACAAAGACAGCCTTGTGAATAGGATGCATTATTGAACGTAGCCTGCGCTATGGGTAAAGAGAACTGCGATGCTTAAACAAGACACAATGAAGTCTTTAAGTATGCTTTCTGTTAAAAACGGGATTAAACAAATCCTTTAAAACAGTCATCTGTGTAGCCTTAAAATGGTTTCTTCTGCCTGTTAAATACTCTTTGCAGCCAATTGCATTTGCTTTGCAGACTGCTGAGTGCCCCATTTGAATGTAAGCATTTGTCAGTGTTTACCCCATTTATCCAATACTACAATTAGTTCCATATGGATGAGGCCTCTTTGTTACCATTTTTCACTATTTTCTTATAGTATGAAGAAAATGAGCCAGACATGGTGTTTTCAACATTCAGTGTCTTAATACTTTTACCAGAGAAAATCACATTGTCTCTATTATGCTAGAGATAAGACTAGTGGTCCTTTTTTTTTTTTTTTTTTGGCTGTAAAATTTATAAAATATAGGATACACAATCGGAGCAAATCAGTACATGAAAACTTTGTTTTATCTCATTTTTAAATTATTTGTTTTGTCTTAGTGTTTAGCCATCTGGATATTCAAAAGTGCTTTTATTCTATCTGACTATATAGAAATGGAGCTTTGCCTACGGGCCTGGATATTATTGAGTGGACATGATAAACGGGAGGCCTAATTCCTACTATTGGGTGCTGGGCACATTTACACACCCTGGCCATAGGATCTGATAGGATATGGGTTAGATGACAAGTATATTATTTTTATTTTAATATTGATAATGGTGTTTTATAGTTATGAAGAAAATCTTAAAGTAAAAAAAAAAAAGCATGAGGTGTCACAAAATGTACTTGGTGCTTTGTAACAGGCATTAAATCAAGAGCGTTAAATAATAAGCTGCCATCAGGTATTTGCTTGTATATTCTTTATTATCTCAAAGGGAGTTTTATGAACAGTATGTCACAGTGCTGACAGCATTTACATTTAAAAGCCAATACCTAATGTTTTCAGCTTTGCAAGGAAATAGTAGGAAGTAAAACCCCAAGAAAAGAAAATCTAGATTTTTTTCTAATGAAGCATTGTACATCTTCCAGATGCTGTGGCATCTTCAGTTGGAGAAGCTCCGGACTTTAATTGCACAAGTCATCCACTTTAAATATTTAATAATGCTTTTATTAGTTGCATAGAACCAGAGAAGTAAGATTTGTAATATCTAGTGCTGGTCATCATTTTTATTCATCACGGTTTAATGAGCATTATAATTACAGGTTGAGAAAGAAATATAAATTAGCGTTGTGGTTTTGGTTGTGACCTATTTGCACATTGGCATGATTGCAAGGGAGTATATAAGCACAATGAGGATAACTAAGGTCTTCAGTTGTGCTGGCACATGCTCCCCAATACCCACACATTATTCTTCATATATAAGTAATTGGAGAAGAGATGCTACATAAAATTATAAGTACTGACACTAATAACTGCATCTGGCTTCAGTACAAAAGCATGGGGAATTTGAAGGCCGAATGGACTTGTTCTTGGCAGGTGTTCATTCTATTTCATGCTAAATCAATGAAATTAGACTTCAAGTAACTATCTTCTTCTACTATTCCCCATATTTGCTTTTAACTTAGACACATTTTTCAGGTGTTTTGCATAAACAACAATGCAAGGAATTTTTAAGAGTACATTTTGTTTCACTTGAGGAGGAAAGACAATTGCAGGCATCCCATGCCTTCTTCTTTTAGTCCTCAAGTAAATTTAGCTGCTGCTGATGTGGATTAAAGGTTTCTCTGTTTAGCATGAAAGATATGGCTGTGTGCACGCTACCTGTATTGTTACACTGTAATTGATTGCAAAGCAGAACAGACTAATATCTTGTACATTATTTTCTTAAATGTTTTGTTAAAACATCATTTTTTCCCCCCCTCAGCAACTTATGCGGGAGCGACAGCAGATGGCCAGCCGCCCCTTTGCTTCTGTCGATGTAGCACTGGAAGTAGGAGCTGAGCAAACAGACTTTCTACGAGGGCCATTAGAGGTAGGAACAGTGGTGCTGACAAGGGACCATTGTGATTTGCATATTTATATTGCTAGTCTCATCTGCATCTGCTTCTGAAACCAAGCAGAGTCTGATTACTTGGAGCTGACAAGTCTCAGCTACATATGTTATGCCATTTTCAAGGAGCATAGATTTAATAGTATGACATGAGCTGGAACAAAAACCACTGGAGAATCCATTAGCCTAGGCTAGAGTGACAATGGGCTCACCTGACAGCCCCTTCTTGATGGATAAGAGCCAGAGGAATTTAAAATACAGGTATTAAGGCAGAAGGAAAACTCATGTTTAGTCCTTTGAGTACACAGTGCCCCCTAGTTAGCATCTACCTTAATTAGCAGAGATTACAATTAAAAAAAAAAAAGGTGTGACCCGAATTTCAACGTTGCAGTTATATTTGTGAGGTTTAAAGAATACAGTCTATAGTGCATGTTTTCATTTGTGGATAATGGCTATATTATTGTATCCTTTTATTGTAAGTGCTGTACATTGAATGAGGAATCATAATCTACAAGGTAACGTAATATTCGAACAGTGTAATAATGCATGGAATGGATGCTGGGAGTTTCACCTGAAAATAGAGAAAGAATTACAAGATGTGGATAATAATGAATATCTAATCTAGGTTCAGCTTTTGGTAGGTCATAAACCTGTTTTTCTTTACCTGTATTTACAGTACTATGTTTACAGTTATTACCTTTTCATATTTACTGTGAAACCTAGAAATGAGGTGGGATAGCTCTGAAATTTTACCAGACCATACTTTTTTTTTCATTGCTGCCAGTTACTCTGATATTCAAAGCTTCTCTCGCTGCCCTTTTCAAAGGAAGATTAAAAACAGTCTGTCAACACTTTAAGGTTCATGGAGGTGTGAACAATGTGAAAAACAGATTTGTGGTAATAAAAAAAGAATCAGCTCTCGAGCAGTTATCAAATTGAGGTGTTCTATCCTGTTACTAGATAGGAGGCAATGGCAATTGTTCTTGCTGACATAATTTGGATACTTTGATTATATAGTGCATGAAAATTCATTCCCCTTGCCAAGAAGCATCTCTATTTTGTGACCAAACATTGCAGCATTCAATAACCTCACCTTGAAGAGCTTTCTACTTTCCCCTTATCTCAATACAGTGGATGCCTCCAGTTACTTTCTTAAAGACTTGGGGTCCCTGTGCTGCAGTTGGAAGTTAATGGACATCTCAGTTTCCGTTATTCTGTTTCAGAGCATTTTTTGTGTTCTTTTCTGTAGTGGGGAGAAGGGAAATGGGTAGGAGGTGAGGAGTCCAAGCGTAGGCTGCATACATGCTATTTGTTTAATTAAACTTTAGAAGTAAACATCAAAAGTTAATTGCTACATTTTCTTTTGAGCCATCTTTGATTTAGCAACTAATGGAGGTCAGAACTGAAATATTTTAATTATATTTTACAGTTTTATTAGGTTTTTCCTCCTACTCTAAGCATTTTCTGGTAATTGTTTTAGCGCTCACTATTGGTAGTGTTTTATCTGATTAACACATACAGAAAATGGAGATCATTCAAAGTTTTCCTAGTGTTCCTGTACACTGTAATCTGTGCTAAAACAATGCATTATGCTGCAGATTAAGTGACTATAATGCAGTGCATTGATTGGCCTGTGGTGGCTGCTGTGTTAGAAAGAACCATATTAAAATTACATTACAGGTCTACCTTCATCTTGCAAAGCAAGATAATAAAAGTTACAGCTGCCATGCTGTTCTTGATTCTCAGCTTTTTATCAAGCATAAGAAAATTTAGATATCAGTGTGTTTAACTGTGCTGTCATATGTACAAACAGAAGGGCACAAGAAAAATAGATCAGAAGCCATATTTCTATTTTGTTGGATTAAGTTAGATTTCCAACATTATTTTTATGCTGCTGTGATATGTGATGTCTGCTATGGTCATTTCATTTTATATATATTTTAATAAAGAAAAATATGAAGTAACTCCTTCCCCCAAAATATTCTATCAACACAATGGCATTTGTACTGACATACTAAGAACTCCCATTTTAATGTTGCTGTAACAATGAGATGCTTTGTTTGCAATACCAGCCTACCATCCACTGACAATGTGTGCAATTCACAGGTAGTTTGGACCAGATATAAAGTCAATGACACAGTTACTATTCTTTTATCGACATCATAACAACTCCAACACTTCCAATGACATTATATTGATCCATGGGTCCTTTGGGCACAATGTAATGTCAATGGAACCATTATACACTCTACTGCAGGTCTTCCACACAGACTGCACGGTAAAAATAGTGCTCAGTAATGTTGTTTAGCTTATACAATGATGTGATTTCTGCGCAACTTATACTGGGCATTCATAGTGATCCAGTACAGTGTCTGTATTCATATTTATATAATATGCTTCCAGTATGACCTTTCATTGGCTCTAAGCTGATTGTCCAATTACATTTAAAAATACACAAAGCAACAGGTCCATCCAAAGGCTTTATTTTGAAGATTAAAGCATTTTGGGACAAAATTTTAGCAAAAATGTATCTTAAAATATGAGAATTTAGGTATTGTATTACCAGCTTAAATGTTTAAGATAAAATACTGGTGTAAATGGTAAAAATTAAATGTCATGGATATTTGTAATATTAATTAATTTCAGTTAACTGTAAGTTTGCAATAGCTGAAAACAAAGACCCCAAAAATATGTTTGGTGGAAATATTAAATTCTCATCCTCCTTGGCTCCTCTGTTACTTTGACTCCATTAATCCTCATGCTCTCCTCTTCATCTTTTCATCAATGCACTTTCATGATGCTATCAAGCTTATTCCATGTCCATTCACTCAATAGCCTCCTCCTATCATCTTCTACCACTCTGGGGATTACTGTGGTTCTTTCCATGGTAAGCCTTATTGGTTGGCCATCTCATCCATTCACAGCTCTTCAACTACTTTCTTTCTGACAGTAATTCACAAGTCTGTTTCACAAGCCCTGTCCATTCAGTCTGTCATCTTAGTTTGCTTCCCCACCATTTCTTTTTGGATGTCTCATCATCAAGTTACCGTAAGCAGAACAAAACTTCTTAACTTTCCTCTTATTCCCTTTAGCTATCAGGTCAACAGACTAGTGTCCTTTTTGACTGTTAGTGACCACAACTTTGGCTTTGTCTTTTGGCAATTTTTTTTGTTCCCCACGTTCCAGACCATTTCCAAATCCTGTTGGATTCTTAGTGTATTTGAGACCAAACCTTATTTTCTGTCTGGAAAGCTAAATCACTTCGGGCCTCTATATTCTCAGCTCATCTGCAAGAGGGGAAAAAGAGTCCAGGAGAGCTGGCTATATTTTCAGGAGGTAATGTTAAGGACTCAGGAGCAAGCTATCCCAATGAGTTGTAAGAATGGGAAGCATAACAGGAGACCAATCTGGCTAGACAGAAATCTCTTCAAGGAGTTGAAACTAAAACGAATCTTACAAAAAATGGAAATATGGTCATAGTACTAGGGAAGAGTATAAGAATATCGCACAAACATAAAGGGAAAATTATGAAGGTCAGGGCACAATTTGAGATGCAGCTGGGAAGGGACATAAAAGGTAATAAAAAGGGGTTCCACCGATATGTCAAAAGTCAAAGGAAGACCAGAGAAACCATAGATCCCTTACAGAATGTGAAAGGTAATCTACTTACAGATGATGCAAAGAAGGCTGAAGTATTTAATGCCTTTTTTACTTCCATTTTCACAAAAGGGGCAGCTGCCAGATGACGAGTGAAGTTAGCAGCAGAGATAGGGAAGGAGAAAAGCAGCCTTGAATAATGGCAGAACAGGTTAAAGATTACTTTGAGAAGTTTCAAATAGTCAGACTGGATGGGATGGGATGCATGAAGGAGCTGGCTGAGATAATTTCAGAGACACTGGCTATCCGTTTTGAGAACTCGTGAAACTCAGGTGATGCCCCAGATGATCAGAAAAGCACCAATGTAGTGCCAATCTTTAAGAAAGGAAAGAAGATGGATCTTGGGAACTATAGACCAGTCAGCCTGACCTTGATACCTGGAATGATTAGAGAAGGTCCTCAAGGAATCCACTGTAAAGCACCAAGAGGAGAACAAAGTGATCAGGAACAGTCAGCAAGAGCAAATTATGCCTGACCAACCTGATTTTCTTCTATGATAAAGTGAAAATCTCAGTGTATGTGAGATGACTTTAGCAAGGCTTTTGACACTGTCTCCCATGACATTCTTCTTAAGCTAAGAAAATAACAATTGGATGGATGTACTGTAATCTGGATACATAAGTGGATCATTGTACTCAATGAGTAGTCCGCAATGGCTTGATGTCTAGTTGAGAAGCGGTATCAAGTGAGGTTCTCCATGGGCCTGTCCTGGGTCCATTATTGTTTATTCATTAATAATTTGGATGATAGGATTGAGTACATGCTTAGCAAATTTGCAGATGACCTGGATAGACTGGAGAAATGGTCCACAGTCAGTCAGATGAGATTCAATAAGGACAAGTGCAACATCCTACACTGGAACAGAATAATCACATGCACATATACTGACTGAGGAATGACTGGCTAGGTTGCAGTACTGCAGAGAAGGCCCTGGGGGATTATGGTGGACCATAAGCTGAGTATTACCCAACAATGTACGCTTGTTGCAAAAAAGCCAACAGCACCCTGAGTTCTGTGTGTCACTGTATTCAGGTGAGTCCTCCTCTGGAGTATTGTGTCCAGTTTTGGGTCCCACACCAGGAGCTCCTTTTCTTTTATTTAATTCATTCCCTCCATTTTCAATCATCCTGGGGACACCTTGGCTGTCCCACCATAACCTAGACATCCTGTGGGGGCAGAGAGAAGTCTTATTTGGTTCCACGTACTGTGGGCAGACATGCTTTCAGGGAAGCCCTCCAGCCAGGGCCCAAATCAGGTGTAGAACCAAAACTGCTGGGATCCTCATGCTATTGGCAGAAGGATCATAGCCCACCCCACCAGTGGGTACTGGTCCAATAGCCAGTGACCCATCTTTCCCAGCAAAATAGTGGGACCTGGCCAATGTGTTTGATAAGGGGGTGGATCAACTTCCCCCCATGTTGCCTATACAGTTATCTCATTGACATTGTGGCAGGGGCTCAAATCCCCTGTGCACACAACTATTTCCTCCTGAAACCAGAACGAAGGCCCTCAAGGAGAACATCGAAAAGAACCTGGAAAAAGGGTTTATTAGGCCCTCCATATCCCCAGCTGGGGCCCCAGTTTTCTTCGTAACCAAGGAAGATGGCTCCCTCTGGTCCTGCTTGGACTATAGAGCTCTCAATAAAGTCACCATTTGAAATCTCTATCTGCTCCCATTGATCCAAGAACTGCTAGACTATATTCACTCTGCCAAGCTGTTCACCAAATTGGACCTCTAGGGGACCTACAACCCTGTTTGCATTCATGAGGATGACAAATGAACGACCACCTTCCCATCACCTTCCATCACAGTGCAGCCATTTTGAGTACTTGGCAGTGCCTTTCAAGCTTTCTAATGCTCCCATGACCTTTCAGTACTTCATAAATGATGTCTTCAAGGACATCCTGGATGAATTTTTAATAATCTATACAAATGATATTTTAATATTTTCTGAGGATGCCTAGCAGCACAAACATCATGTTTGAGTAGTGCTGCAACAGTTAAGGAGCCATGGCTTATCTGCCAAGTTGGAGAAGTGTGAATTTGATAAGAAAGCAGTCAAATTCTTAGGGTATATGATCATGCCTGAAGGGTTGGCTATGGACCTGGGGAAAGTCTCTGTCATCTTAGGCTGGAAACTACCAAAGGATGCCCATAGCTTGCAGCACTAACTCGGTTTTGCCAGTTTCTGTAGGCAGTTCACCAAGGGGTTCTCCAAGCAGGTGGCTCCAATCACTGCTCTTCTTTAAAAAGGGGCATGCTTCACATGAACCCTGGAGACCCAGGCTGCCTTGGAGGAGCTTAAGCAAGCTTTCACCTTGGCCGTCATTTTGATACACCCAGAAGATGCCTAGCCTTTCCTAGTGGAGACTAATGCCTCCAGCTGTGCCATTGGGGTTGTGCTGCTCCAACCATCAAGGGTGCAGGGATTTCCTCATCCATCTGCCAACTCTTCTAGGAAGCTGCCCCTGCCAAGTACAATCAAAATATCCTGGACTGGGAGCTTCTGGCAATCAAGGCAGCATTCAAAGAACGGCAGCACCATTTAGAAGTGTCTCAGTTTGCAGTGCAGGTACCAACTGACTGAAAATCTAGAATACCTAAACACTGCTCAGAATCTCAACCAAAGACAGATCTCATGGTCTCTGTTCTTTACGCAGTTTAACTTCAACATCATCTACCACCCAGGCACCAGGAATAGTAAGGCAGTCACCCTATCCCGGAAGGATAAACATTTAGAGCCTCTTCCTGTGACTCGCTCTGTGTTCCTGAGTCCCAAGAATTTTATCAGAACCATGGTAAACAAGGACCCAGTCATATGGCTCTGTTCCTTGATTCCCCAAAATCCAATGGCATCTCAAATTCAACAGGACATGGAAGGGGCAGAATCATCCCCACACCAAATTTCTAGTTTTGTGATGGCTTTCTCTAGTACAGAAGACACCTCCTGGGCTGCAGACTTCTGTTTCTGTAGCCCCACTGATACATAGCCCAAACAATACTGTAATTCACCACTCTGTAAACAGGTGTAACTTTAAAGCGTAAAATATGACAAGCTATCCGAACAAACTGTATATCCCAGAGAGAGAATTACAGGTTGAAGGTCTATGGAGGTGCCATGATTCTCCACTTGCAGTATACTTTGGACTTGAAAAAAACACTAGGCCAGTCCTCTGAAGTTTCTGGTGGCCCTGATTTTAGCGGAGCTTGCAAAGCCATGTCGCCACATTCTCACCAAGACCCTATGCACAAAACCACTGAGCCTCCTCCAGCCACTAGCAACACCAGGACTACTGGTGGTAGTGGGTCTTGTGACCAAGATGGCTGATTTTGTTCCCTGCCCTCATGGCTCTCAAGATTGCACATGTTGCTCATTCACTGTTTATTGACCACATTTTCTGGTTGCACAGCCTCCCCATGAGCATCATTTCAGACCATAGACCACAATTTGTATCTGTTTTTTTTGAAGGGAACTCCGAAAGCCACTCAACTCATCTGCCCATCATCCACAAACTGATGGACAGATAGAACAGGTCAATCAAATACTTTCTAAAGTATCTCCAGTGCTTTGTAAATTACCAGCAAGACAATTGGGTCTGCCTACTTCTGCTCACAGAATTGGCATGCAATAATGCTGAACATGCCTCTACCAGCCAGTTTCCTTTTTTTCTAATTATGGTTTCCACCCCTGTTTTCATATCCTACCCCTCCAGCCATCCCAGACACCAGCCTTGGCCAATCTAGTTATGCATCTCCACCAGGTCCAAAGGGAATTTAAAGAGCATCTGGAAGCCACCAAGGAGGCCTACAAGAAAGACCAGTACTCACAGACCAAGTGCACCAAGAATCACCAATTTTTTTGGTGGCAGATAAGGCTTGTTTGTCTACTCACTATCTGAGGTCCACATGGCCATCCACCAAGGTCAACTATTGGTACCTGGGTTCCTTCCCCATCACTGCAGATTAACCTAGTTACGTACAGGTTAAGGCTCTCTAGACAATGAGAATACATCTTGTCTTTTATGTCTCATTACTAAATCCTCATAAGGAAAACATGTTTCCAGGCTGTATGCTTACCACTTTATCTCCCATGTAGTTCCAGGAACAGGAAGAATTTCTGGTCCATCAGATCTTGGATTCCAAGAGGGTCAGGAGAAACTTCACTACCTAGTAGTTTAGGGGGGGCGGGGGCAGAGGAATGCTCCTGGGAACCGGCCAGTAACGTCCATGAACCAGACCTAATCAGGCAATTGTATTTATCAAGTTCATGCAAACAAACCTAGCCCTAGGACATCTGGAAGCTGCTCTTGAGGTGTTGGGGGATAGCTGTAAGGCCTCTGTACCACAGCCAGGCAATGAGGTCAACAGCACCCAACCCTCTAAGCAATGCCAGGTGAGCCTCAGGGGCCTGGAAGATGATTTATGGGGAAAGGCTAAAAGAGAGAGGATTATTTAGTCAGAAGAAGATAAGACTGAGGAGGGGTGTGATAACAGTCTTCAGATACCTGAAGGGCAATTACAGAGTGGAGGTGGATGGGCTTTTCTCTTTGGCTGTAGGGGACAGGCCTAGGAGCAATGGCCTCAAGCGTCAGCAGGGGAAATTTAGGTTAAAGATTAGGAGGAATTTTCTGACTATGAGGAAGGTTAAGTATTGGGACAAGCTACCTAGAGAAGTTGCAAAATTTCCAGGCTTGGAAACTTTAAAAAGCAATTGAGACCAACGCTTGGCTGGGATTGTTTAGTCAGGGGTGATCCTACCTTGAGCAGAGGGCTGGACTAGATGACTGTTAAGGTCCCTTCCAATCCTACTTTCCTATGCCATTTCAGTGTACAAGCCCTTTTTGAAGACCCACTTCCACTCTGCTCTTTGTGACAATTCTGTTTGCCTGTTGGCTTTAGACTGTGAGCTCCTCAAAAGTAAGCTGGTTCCTTTACCTGTGCCTGGAAGGCATCTATGACATAGCGGGCACTACTATAAACGAATAATGTATAATTATTATATTAGTAATTAATAAACTTGTAATTTATAGTATCATTGGAGGCCAAAGGTATAAGTTTTATTTCCTGAGCAAGAGCTGAATAAAAATGAATACAGATTTGGCCATACTTCTCATCATACATGTAACTTCTACACAATATAACCTAGACTCATTTTTGCTAATTCAGTACTTTTTACTTATCATGAAGATAAATAGATGTTAATCTTCTTAGTCACTTTTCCAGTAGTCACTCTAATAACTAACTGAACCCTTACAAGTCCTTTAGATTTCTATGAATACATTTAATTATTCCTGACAAGTTAAAGCAGGCTCAAGAATTATAGAAAATGTAGCCTTTATTTTCTCCAATAATCAGTAAGAAACATTTACACTACATTGAATAGTTTTTAATTTCAAGCACACATTGTAAGTATAAAACACAGACCAACTGTTATTTCTCACTTATTTCAATAGGATACTTGGAGTCCAATGACTGTCATTTTACCAGTAGTGTTTATTAAGAAATTGGGTGATTTACTAAAATACAATAGGATCTAGTTCAAGGGTTTGGAAGGTTTTCTGGTAATTGAGGTTTATATTAACAGGCTATTTTACTATTTTCCCTTGCCAGTAAAGTGGCAGGACTTTTTACCTTGCTTTGCAAATAAATCAAGCTAAATTAGGTTCAGTTTCTTGTTTAATTTGAATAATTTAATGACCAATTTTTCAAAACTGCAACGTAAGCATACTTCATTATTTTGTACAAAATGAAACTGGTTGCATGCTTTATCAGCATTACACTTGCATTATGTTGATGACATAAAGTCTGAAGCATCTGATAACAGAATCCTTCCAACTCTCCATTATAGGTCATCTCACTGTCTCATGACCTTCTCTCCTCTCAGTTTTACTCCTTTGTTTAAGCCAAATTAATTTCTGGTGTAAAAGGGTATAAGTCCATTGAATGTAATGATGAGCCCATGCCTAAGACTGTCATCCTATTATCTATCACCAGAAACAGAATAAGCATCTGGCATCAAGAACTGTTGCAGAAAAATAAGTTGGCACTTGTTGTCCATTGATAAATCATGTTATATAGATGTAAATGTAGTTCTAGGGCCATTCCAGAATTTTAATTTCACAAGTCGAATTTTAATTTCGGGGGTCGGACTCGGTGATTTGGGGGTCGGACTCGATGATCTATTGAGGTCCCTTCCGACCCTAACATCTATGAATCTATGAATAAGTGTATTGAGTCAGCTCAACCCCCAAATTATAAGTTACTTTTTTAAGTTGTAATTTTTTGGATAAGACTCTATGGACAGTATTCTTTATTATTATTGCAGTACAGAGCTGTGCTAAAGAAGAGGACGGGGTGACCTTTCAGCAGCATAGGTCTATATTATTATTTGTAAGAAACATTTTAACTTAATATTTAGAATTCTTTGAACCAATTTGCCCTTTCTCAGCACGTAGCATGGCTAATAAATAAATTAATTTAGAGCACCCAGTTATTTTCACCCGTTTGACTTTGTGACCCAGCTACCCTTCTTCTGCCTAATTGAATCCATTTGTTAAGACCACTGGCTGTTTTTGCCTCCCAAGCTTAGGTATGCAATTTAACTCACCCTGCTAACCCCAACTCAAAACAAACACATATTCCAAACTACTATGCCTCCTATTTTCCAAGAAGAACTCGATGTCTAAGTACGGATAGTCAAAGGGCATTTATACACATGCTTTGGGAGGCAGAGGCCCATGGGGGGAGGAGTGTCTGGAGTGTCACGTGTATCAGTGTCCCTGCACTGTAAATGAGCTTTAGTTAAAATTTTCCTGCTGCCATTTTTCAGCACGGGGACACTGATACATGTGATGCTGGAGTCTGCTGGAGCACGGTAATTACTACTTTCCAGTAGACTTGATTAATTGAGTCTGCTCTGATGTGCTGTAATTACAGTGCATTGGAGCAGCCTTGATCCACATGTATAGGTACCCAAAAAGCCAGAGGTTGATTTGATTAGGTCTTCACAAGTTAGTCTGAGCTGCATAACTTGAACCAATAAGAAAGTGAAGAGACATTCACTTTTGATTCCAGACATGCAGCCACATGCCTGCAGTGACCCAGACCAGAAGCCAGGGGGCACTGGAGCAGGCTGCTTGGGCCAAGGCTAGGCCGTCGACACTGTGAGAGGCAGTTTGTGGGGGGAGGTGCAAAGCATGCTGGGGGACTGTGAGTTAACTTGAATCTGGAGGGGATCTGAGACATAAGCTCAATACACCAATTTAACCTAAATCCGTTAAGTCTGATACTACATCCATCCAGGTTTACCAGAAACTGGTTTCAGCCATTTTGAAAGTACTTTATGTGCAGTGAACTTCTGTTGTGTTACAGATTTAAACCAATTTCTGACCCTTTATACCAGTTTCTGTAATTTCTATCCCCAGCCCATGACAAGCTTCCCAACTACTTGGTAAATCATGGAAACCCTGGGCAAAGAATTCCAGAATGGATAGCTTCTAGGATTTTTTTTTTTTTTATCTCTCTTTGAATATTGGAGTCACTTTCATCTTCCTTCAAGTTACAGGAGACCTTTTCTCAGACATGGTCTCTGCCTCTAGCACCCTGTTGGGTTAACAAATCAGTCGTTTTTTCCATACATGATTTGACCAGTTTGGAGAACGTCAAAATTTTTCTCTCCTACTCTGAGTCCTGTTACATTAACCCAGTAATAAAAATGTCCACTTTGTATTACACCATTGTCCTGTTACTGAATATCATACCACTCATTCTCTTTTATGCATATGCACCATTACATCCAACACAAAGAGGTCTGAAGTATGTGATCTTGTATACATATTATTTGCTCCCACTTTATTGGCCTGTTACACTGCCAGAATCAAGTTATTCTGTCTTAGTGTAAAGACAAGTCAAGCCCTTACCTCCTCTAGGGTGATTCAGAGCTAGCTGCTTCTCTGCACAAATACTTTACATATGACTCCTAGTTCTCCTTTGTGATTTTTTTTTCAATTCTTCATCTCCTTTTCATCTGACTGCTTTGATTGTCCTGGCTATTCCATGATTTTCCATTACTGAATATTGACTCCTTCATTCTGAGATTCATCTTCTGAAATCATTTCCATTGACTTATACACGTGTTTCTTGCATGGACAGAAACTGAGTCAGCTTTGACCCTAAGCTCTCGTTTGCCTCATACATCTCCTCTGACTGTAAATATGCCAGATGTCATCTTCAGATCATGCTGTGTTTATTCGTCACACTGACATTTTCCCCCTGAAATCTTTATTCATGCCTTAATTATTTCTTGTGTTGACTAGCATAATACCATATTTTATTGTTCTTTTTAAACCCACACATCCAAAAGTTCAGGGACGCAGAGTAATAATAATTCTCCTGACACAGGAAAAACAAAGTGTTATCGGTTACCCTCACTCCCTTTTCTACCAAATCCAAATGGAATGCCAAGTTATCTTCCTGCTTTATAGCACTTTCTCTGGCTTGTTGTATACTTTGACCTCAAATACGTTGTGCCTTCTCCCCTGCCCACTCCCTCTCTTCATACTTTAAAAAAAAAAAATGACATTCTTCCTCCAATTCCACATGACTAGATGTTGCCCTTTCAGTTGTATTGCCTCATTTATCTGGAAAACCTGCTTTCTCCCAAACTGTTGAGCCACTACTTTACTTTAAACCTTGCCTTAAAACTTTTTTTTCTCCTTACCCAATTATTAATTCTCTCTGAACAGCCATTGGTGATATCATGTATGAAGGATGTTATATAAAATATAAATGATATTCTATAGTTCTTTTCTTGTGGGAGAGCACTCACCTGGAAGAAAACAGCTTTAATCCCTCCAGTAACTCTTTCTTTCTACAGTATATTATATATTGCTGTATACAAGCGAAAAACAGTGCTAAAGTTAAATGTTACAGGTTTCACAATATTTATTTGCAGGTGCTGTGGTAATATATAGTAGTGTGAGGCCATATTTATTACCTTATATCTGCAATGTGATATTGTAATTACCTTATATTTGCATGAAAGTGTTGGTGCTTCTCTTTTAAATTTATATCTAGAGGAATTTGAAAGTTCTGATTCTGTTTACCTGAACACAGACTTAAACTAGATAGCATGCATGCTGGTCACATAGTTATGATTTCTTCTTTCTTGTGTAGTACTACTGTTCAGAATATAGTAGAAAATGTGAACACCCTTGCCTGGAGTCAGGTCAACAATGTTTTAAATTTTTAAAATGTTATTTTGCTTTTTTGGCACTTGGGAAACCTATTAATAGAAAAGTTTGGAAACAGCTGCCTATATCCACCTTTAGCAACTTGTATTGCCTTGTAACATAAGATGGTGTCATTCTGATTTTACCTTTTCTTAAAATCTGCTTATGTCTAGGAACTCATACACATCTAGACATAACATATATTCTTTACTTTGAAAAATGAATTTAAAATTATAGCTGCTATCTTTTAAAAATACTTATCCAGTCTCTTAAGCCTGTAGTTAAAACATATTTTAATCTCAAAGGCTAGGGACAGAAGTTACCCATAAACTGGTTTAAGTGATCAGAAACTGGTTTTAACCACTAACAGAATATCAGTGCAAATAAACCACTTTCAAAATGGCTGGAACCAGTGTGAGATAAACCTGGTTGAATGTAGTATCAGACTTAACTGATTTGGGTCAAACCAGTGTATGTAATGTCTGTCCCAGACCTCTTCCTGGTTTAAGTTAAACCAGATGCCCCCAGCATCCCAGCATGCTCTGCAGCCCTGGGCAGAGCTGCGCTTTCTGCTCCAGTGGAGCAGGGCTGGCCCTGCTCCTCTGCTCCCTAGCTGGAGGTGGGGAGGGAGCATAGCCAGATGTCAGCCCCCACTAAGGCAAAGTGGGTAGGGAAGAGGTTTATTCTCTGCTCCCTCCCCTGTCCCACCAGCACACACCTGCCAGGAATTTCTCCAGTTGGTGCTCCAGCAGGGGGGGTGTGGCCAACCTCAGCAGTAGGCTGAAGTGAACTGGCCAAGGAGGGGGTTCAATTCCCCCATCCCTGTCCCACTGGCACAGACCTGGGCCAGGGTCCACCTGGCACTCCCCTGTCACTGCAGCAGCAGCAGGGATGGGGCTGTGGCCAGATGCCGGCTGGCATGGCCCCTGAAGCAGAGAGGACAGGAAAGGGGGTTTATTCCCCACTCCTCCCCCTCTGTCTTCCAGTCTTGACTGCTGCCACCACTGATCCCTACCTGTGTGGGACGAGCTGCTGAATAAGCTCCTCCCTACCCCTTCTGCCAGATGCCGGAGGGAGGGGGAAAATAACCCCCCTCCTTGCTCCCTCACCTAAGGGGATCATGCTGGCCTGCCTCTGGCCATGCCCCTGCCACTGGAGGACTGAGCGGAGAGCGA
>NW_005842539.1:645303-645906 GCF_000455745.1 Alligator sinensis
ATCAGGGCGTGGTGGGCAGAGCTGCTGCAGCATGCACAAGGCAAGCAATGGCAGTGCTAGTGGGGGCTTGTGGAGCTATGGCCACCCCTCTGCACCCTGGTGCCACTGTTTGCTCTGCGTAGTCTGTGGGAGCTCTGACCGCCCCACCCTGCTCCCACCACAGTGCATCCCCCCCACACTGCGAAGAAACTTGTGCTCCTGGGACACCATGCCAGGGGGTGCGGCCCCATCATGGTCCTTCCCCCCTTGCCGCTCCAGGGGCAGGGGTGTGGCCAGAGGCCAGCCTGCAGGGCCCCCTTAGTCGAGGGGGCAGGGAAGGGGGTTATTTCCCCCCTCCCTCTAGCATCTGGCGAAGGGGGTGGGAAGGGAGCTTATTCTGCTGCTCACCCTGCACAGGGGGTGGGAAGGGAGTGATTGGCAGTATTGGCAGTCATGTCTGGCAGACCCTAGGTATGGTCTGCCAGGGACAGAGGAGGTGGAGTGTGGAATAAATCTGATCCCTGTCCCCTCTGCCCCAGGGGCCATACTGGCCAGCACCTTGTCACACCCCCACCATTGTCGCTGCTGCAACGAAGGGGGAGCTCCCGGCAGGCCCCGGCTCCC
>NW_005842539.1:645916-719176 GCF_000455745.1 Alligator sinensis
CTAGTGCCAGGGCTGGCCGTGCCCCCCCGCCCACAGTATAGCTTCCCTGTACATCCCCCCAGCACAGCTCCCCTGCTCTAACACCCCCCAGCTACTGTCCCGAACCACTGCGGGCATGTGCCTGTATTTCTTGACTGAAAAGGGAATGTCTGTTCACTTGAAGATTGGTTCAATCTGGGCAGGTTAGACTAACCTGGAAAGATTGAATCAGTTCAGGCTCCAGCTTTTTGAATGTCTGTTCCTCGCCAAAGAGGTAGGACCTGGTTATTCATTAACACTAAACCTACTCTACACTTCTCTGGCAGAGTAGAGAGGCCTTACAACAGGTATATAAAAGTTTATAAAAATGAGAATCAGGCCCTTTGGGTATACATTTTTATTGTCAGGTAAGTCGTCTGCTTTTTTGCTATGCGGTTCATAGGAGATGTGAAGTTACTTTCTGTTCTAAAAGCCAAGTTTTCTTCAGATTTTTTTTCAAAAGGTATTTTGCCACCTCACAAAGTTTATTTAATGCATGTAGTACATAGTACGATTGTAACAAAAATTGGTTAGATGGGAGCAGAGGATTTGGGTTAAATAGACCTGTCAACAAATTCCATGCTTAGCTGAAGCAATTAGTAGAAATTTGGTTGACTGTAGGTGTTTCAGCAATATGGACATGGTAAAAGTAAAGTTTTGAAATAAAATTTTGTACTGCCTACATATCCACATAAATGGAATCAAAATATATTTTCTAATTGTTTTCAAGCAGAAAAAAATGATGTGTGTTTATATAAACTGTGTCAGTAATGGCATTGAACATGTCCTCTGTTTACTAGAATTAATAACTAAAATGCAGCCAGCTTCTATTTCACAAAGTAGGTAGAAAGTTTACTAAGTGTAACACAAAAGATTTGTCTCTTTCTCAGAAGTCCTGCTCTTATATAAACGAGATATTTAACAGCGTATGTTCCTGAGCATCGTATCTTGATATATACCAAAAATATGATAGTGCAACTCACTCAAAACTCTTTTAAATTGAACATGCCAAAGTATGGATGTGAACTGTAGCAAAAGGATAAATAAAGAGTGCATAAATTGCAATTCTCTTCTAAGTGCTTGAAATGGGACTCTGTGTCTTCACATAACACCCTTCATTTTGATCTGCAGAGGCCATTTATAAGATGCCATTTTCAAAATGATAATCAGTAAGATTATCTACTAGACCCAAACTGTCCATTACACTGATCTTTCTTTTACTGACTTTGAAATAGAGTTGTTCTGTTTTAAAGAGAAAGAGAAGAAGAGAGGTACAAATGACTTTTATTCACCATTTGTTTTCTATTTCTTCAGATGGAACCTGCTGTCTTGGATTGTTGTTTGGTACCTCTTGAGTTGTAGTCCTTAATTACCTTTACATTAGAGGCCTTAACTGAATGACATTACATAGCTCTTTACTTGAGTTTTTGCATTTGCAGCCAACAGCAGTATATACTGACATTTTACATGGACAGAAACAACTCTCAGATCACTTGTACTTGTCACATCATGACCTTAAGCCAACAGATAAAATTTAGCAAATTTAATTCTCCTTGTGTAACTTAGAAACATGTATGTATTGGTAGATGATCCAATAGGTTCTGCCATTTTTCACATAGAGCTTAAGCATTCCATAAACTGCTGCCAAATTCAATTCAGGCCTGAAGTGAATGTTACCTCCATGTCACCTGACAATGCAAGGTTGTAAGCTGTGCACACTAAGTTAGTTTAACAGAACTATATATTTTAGTGGTAAATCTCAATATTTATCTGTTCTTCTCATATAGTTCTTAGAAGTTAATGAAACCAAATCAGAATTAGGTCCTAATGATTGTCTTTAAAAGTACCTGTTGGGGTTTCTGACACACATCTGACAGCTCAGGGACAGGACCCTCTAGGCCCTCAGCTGGAGCAGCCAAGAGCAGGGCAAGTGCTAGAGCATTTCCCTGCGGTTGGGGGGGAGGGCAACTAACAGAGAGCTGCAAAGGAACCTGGGATGCTGGTGGACAGCAATCTAAATGGACTCAATATGGGAACTGGGACTGAAGTTCAATGTAGCCGTCTAACTTAAATCGATTAAGTCTGAGTGCACATCAATCCAGGTCTATCTTAGACTGGGCTCCACCATTTTTAGACCAGTCTGTGTGTGCTGAACTTCTGTTCTGTTACAGGTTTAGACCAGTTTCCAATCACTTAGGCTGGTAAAAGTGTAATGTCTGTACCTGGCCTTCATGTGTTAATGTACTGCATTGGCATGCATGTTTTCAAAGGTATTGGACTCCAGTAGAGTCGGGAGGATTAGTTCAGTAATTATGTATAAGGGTCATCTCTACAAAGAAACCCTTCATAAAAAGGACATAATCTTTGTGTTCTGTGGTTGCTTCCAGTTACTAATCCACTGTATTTGACAAAACCATAAGAATTCCATACAAGAAAGACAATAAAAGGTAATTGTTCATTAGTATGAAGCTGGCAGATTTTTAACTAAGTATGGATAAAATAATGCTTTAATTTATTTCTTCCGTTACATATAGTCTCTTTACTGAGATCTCATTAGGCAAAAGACAGTTTCTGCTTTCCAAGAGTTTTGTCTTATATTATGCCCTTTGCAATATGACCTTGTTTATATCTTTCTTATCCAGCTTTCAGTAAAAAACGGATGTGTTTCGAAGGACGCCTGTTGTCAACTAGTAATCTCAAGTGCCCAAGCCTATAAAACTTTTTTTTTAAAATGTGCAAATGTATTGAGCCAGCTGGAGCTAATAAATAAGGTTATTGTTGTCAGAGTAAAAGCTAGATTATTTAAAAAGGACTTGAATGATGTCAGTACCACAAACACCTTCATGTTTGATTGGCATAAAAGTCATTTGGCAGTAAGGAAAATACATGCAATAACATTTTGTTTCATAAATTCTGTTTTTAAAAACTGGAACAGGTAAAAAATATTCTGCTTTCTTTCTACATACAGGGGAACCTGACATGGGTTCAGTAAAAAGGAGCTCCCTAGTGGCTGACAAATACCACTTTGGGATAAAGCAAATATGCAAGAGTGAGATACTGGAATAGTGAGCGATTTCTTTGTAATTTCCTGTGGGTGTACATATAGGGTCCGAACCAGCTCAGCCCATCAGATCTAAGGAGGTCACCCTCCTAGGAAGGTATAAATGCAATAGAATGCTTATTTCATACCTTCAGCTCATATTATTGGAGACATTGTATATTGTTGGCTTGCTTTAAGTATGACATTGTAAAACAAACATATCATTCAATATTTATTTTATTGCAAAATACAAAATATTATCTTTCAGTCCAGTGCAACTTCAAGGCTCAGTCATTGTTTTGCCACAAGTCCAGAATGAAAGACAGCATGACATCTGATTTACAGTCATCTTCTGCTGTGGTGAAGCATTAAGTTGCACTAGGTATATATCTAGGGCCGCATTCATAATCCAGGTACTAGGATAGCTAAGCTACTGAAAGTAGTGGGGAGGTGATGCCAAGGCTCTACGTGCTCCTTCTTCCTGCCAACCTCCTGAGGTGAGGGTATAGCAGCCCCATGAAGGTTACTTCCCATTCAGTGTTGCTTGCTGTATATGTTGCTGACACACGCATTGGGTCACAGTCTGCCCCTTTCAGATCTCTACTGTGTGATGCATTTTAATGCAGAACAGTGGATATAATGGAGTAAGTGAAACACAGAATAATTGCAGAAATGACCTTGGAAGTAGCATCTGAGTTAATATAAAAGACAATTATGCTGTTTTTCCCTCCTTCTAAAATGACCAAGGGATAAATGGAACTGCTTGACTGAAAAGGAACTGCTATATTCATTTTCCCTTAACATATGTATTATATCATTTCTGTTTTATTACAAATTTCCATGGACCTGATCCATTGTTTGTAGAAGTTAAATGGAGTCTTTCCAGTACAATTCTTTTCACTTCGTTATTGTACTATACATTAGTCTTCTTTAGCACTACTATCCATCTATCACACAAAAATGCCAGTTAAGTACATTTTTATTATAAAGATTTTAAAGTAGTATTTCCTCAGTGAATCGGTGATAAAACTTTGCTTGTTAACAACAAAAAGGGACTCTCCTTGATATTACACCAAAGCCAGTCACAGAGGCAAACAGTGCTGGAGCATAAAGTACCAATACCCAAGCATAAACCTATCCAAGTGCACTTAAATCCACAACCAGTTTGGGGCTGATCCAGAATTTTGTAAAGGGTTGTTTGGGAGCAGCAACTGGTACTGAAGGGATGGATACACATCCTGATTCCAGCTACCTTCCCACCATGCCATGGGAGTGGCAGATGGGGAGTAGCAGCTGGTTTCCCTCTCCCTGAACCTGCTCCCAGGCTGGCACGTAACACCCAGGGGGACCAGATAGACAGCCAGAGAAAGCACAGACAGTGGCAACCACAGTCGGGGGAGGGGGCAAATGGGATGAAAGGGGAGGGGATATCTCACTGGGCATGGCGGGGGAGGGTTTATAAAGGTCCCCAACTAATGTTCCTCCAGTGTGGTCCAAAAGGGGAATATGACTGCCACTGCACCACACTCCCTCTGGATCTATCCCTGCTAGCCAGTTTCTTCAAGGATCCAGTCCTCAGTAAATGACAGGTATATTTTTTGTCCTCTCTTCATCACTTGACAGATTGAGGCACCTTCCTAAAAACCATTCACGTGTTCCGCTCATGAACATGTCTGCACTGCAGCTGTGATGAATATGTTACATAGATTTCATAGACATTCGGGCTGGAAGGGACCCTGGAGAGTCATCGAGTCCAGCCCCCTTCCCCAAGGGCAGGAATTTTTTTCCACTCCGCTCCATATACAGAACCTTTATTTGTGTGCTTTTGTGCAGGTTGAATTTGCACTGGTGTAGCTTAGGGTATGGGATACAGCACGTATTGTGCTTCAAACCAGACTCCGACCTGCCCATTCTGCAGTGGTGATGTACTAACGTGCATTTTCCCATGCATTCTGGGCCTATTTTCCAAAGACCTGTCTGTTGCCATAAGAACAGGAGCCAGACGAGTTGTCAGGCAAGTAATTCTTGTGAATAAGTACACAGCCTGTTGCAGTCTACCACCTTCCCCATATCTGCACTTGTTTTGTGTGAAAATGTACCCCATTCACAGAGGCATAACGATGTGGCTGGGTGCCAGCAGCCCGTCACATACAGGAGTAGCGACGACTTCTGGTTGCCACTGCCACCAGTGTGATTGTGTGGCTGCTGCAGCAGCAGCTGATTTTTCCTCCTGCCCTCCCAAGTTGACACCACTGCCTATTCATATGGAAAGGAGATTAAGAAAGATACAACAGATGAGCAGTGTACATACTAGAGGGGAAGCAGTCATCTCCATGTGTCTGTGCAGCAAGCTCCCAAGTACTTCAGTACAATACTCTCTCTGTATGTAAAAGCATGTGTTTGCACAAAACTGCTTCTAGATCTCCCAAGCAACACCTTAATTGAGTACAAAGTGTATGGAAGAAAATTGTATGGGACCCAAGCAAAAAAAATCCTAAAAGCCTAACCATAGTATTACAATCTTCATTGTGTATACTCATTGGCATTCACCACAATAAGTGAATTAGCTGCAGCGTATTTAGTGTAGGCAGTGCCTGCTGAAGTTTGGCACTTATCTGTGACAGGTGAAAAGTAGTCGTTATAAACCAGTGGAGGAGTGGTAGAGAACTCCTCCAATTGTATCGGTTCTCTCTAATCATTCATTAGCAAATGTTACTTAACTTTGAGAGCAGAGAGACTCAATGTTAAGTGGTAAATCTTAAATCACAGGATCTCTTTTGCTCAGAAGGTGAAGCTGTCGTCAGTTCTCATACACACATTGGCCTTCTGGGATTAGCATTTCATTTAATACAACAGAAGATAAACCATTTGTGAAAAGTTTAGCACCAGGGTATGAATAGTAGTAACACATTTATTTTTCAGCCTGCTGAATTTGCCATATATGTGGATTATTTCTCTCTGTAGATGTAGAATAATCCCTCGTGCTTTTATCACTGTAGTACAAGAATAGCCTTGGCTGTCACTGCATTCCAGTGTATGTAGACAGCTGTACTTGTGTTTCTGTGTTTCTGCAAGAAAACTCATTTGTCTCCACAGATGAGCTATACTCATTGCAGATCCGTTATGTTAGAGTGGAATTATTCAATGCTTTGCTTTCATAGATTTCGAGGGCCGGAAGGGATCTTGGTAGATCGTCTAGTCCGACCCTCTGCCCTGGGCAGATACGAGCGCTGGGGTCAGATGAACCCAGCCAGGTGCTTGTCAAGTCTCTTTTTAAAGACCTCCAAAATAGGGGAGAGCACTACCTGGAAGCTTATTCCAGATTCTGGTAACCCTAACCATAAAGAAGTTCTTCCTAATGTCTAGTCTAAATCTGCCCTCTGTCAGTTTGTGGCCATTTTTCCTAGTTACTCCAAGGGGCGCCCTGGCAAATAGAGTATCTCCTATTCCTTGTACCCCCCTCTCCCCCCCCCACCAAACTTGTAGACAGCCACTAGATCACCTCTTAGCCATCTCTTACAGAGACTGAAGAGATCCATGTCCCTCAATCTCTCCTTGTAGGACCTTTCCTGAGGCCCCTAACCATATGAGTAGCCCTTCTCTGGACCCTCTCAAGGTTATCCACATCCCTCTTGAAGTGCGGCGCCCAGAACTAGACGCAGTACTCCAGCTATGACCTTCCCAATGCCACGTAGAGGACAAGTATCACCTCCTTAAACCTGTTCATGATGCACTATTAATGCATGATAAAGTGCGACTTTATCTTAGAATCTGTCTTTATCTTAGAACCTGAGACAGTCTTTTGGATGCTTTGGGTCATGGCCGTTGTGCATCTTGTAGGTAAGGGCTGAGACCTGCAGCGAACGGAGGGTATGTCTGATGTGTTATATTCTGTGACACTGAGGAGCCTTGCTGCAGTGTTCTGTACGTTTGGATTTTCTAAGTGTCAAAGGTTTCATGGTCAAGTAAATCAAAGTGCTGTTGCTCATGACTGACTGACATGAAGAACTGGCTCAGTTCATTGTAACCTGTATCAGATAAGGTCTCAATCAACCAAAGGTGATAGAAAGCATTATTCACAGATGCTGCTGTGTGAGAGCTTAGGAATCAACGAGGAATCCAAGAGCATTTGTAAACCATGGACTGACTTGATTGACTTGGGTTATGTGTCTTCAACCCAAGACAGCTGGACTGTTCTGAAGACTCTTCCAAATGGTTTTCTCCACCCACCAGAATAAACTCTTTCTTGTTTAGGTTCAGCTCCAACCAACTGTTCTTCAGCCAAGCATAGTCCTATTTTGAAAGTAGTAGTGTGGCTATATAGAGTCAAGTGCTAGTAAGATGTGTATTGTGTGCATATTGCTGTCACTTGAGTTCTCGTGTTTTCTGATCAGTTCTGTTAGGGCAGTGGTTCTCAGCCTTTTTAGACTCAAGGCATCTCTGGATAGACTTGAGGCAATTCTGGATAGACTCAAGCCACCTTTCAGAAAATGCCAGTTCTTAATTATTAGTCTTTTTTTTCACTACAGAAAAATAATAGAGCAGTTTTTCTGTTTCAAAGAATTTTGAAAGAACAAAACTATAGTGTGGTTGAGGACCAAGGGGAATTCAATCTGATATTGATTGGTATCAGAAACTAACCTTTGGGTGGGAGGAGGAGGAGGAGAAGACAAGACGTGACAATGCAGTTCTCTATCACTAATCACTAGGTGTTAATTGGACATTAAATCTTCTATATAGATAACTGCATTCGATTTGCTCCTCACTCATGGTCATTCTCCCTTGTGCATGTTGGGTATGGTTGCATTTACGCAGGTTCAGTAAATACCGACAGGAACTCAGCTCAAACCAAAAGAGTTATAGTAAAAAATCTAAACTGCATACCCACACACAACCCACATGGCAGCAAGATCCGGGAAGGGTTTAACAAAGGGCCTCACTTTCTTCTCCAGCTGTGACCAAGCAGCCAGTTATCTACAGCTCCTATAAAATGGTGTGTATCGGGTAGAATAAGGATAGCAGGTGGAGAAGTTGCTGGTTTCCCCAGAGTAGCTATGATAAGAGCAATGTGGAAAAAAACTATCAAGCAGAGAACATGAGAAGCAGCTACAGGAAGTGGTAAGGAGTAGGAAGGGGTAGTTGCCTACTGCTTAACAAGGGATCCTTCAACTGGAATTGGGTTCCATTATTCTCTCCCACAGAAGGATGAGTGATGTGGGGAAATATTAGACAATCCCAAGTGGGGAGAGGCTCAAGAGTGAGCATACAATGCTCTGGACTTGTATGAGGGGCCATACAAGTCCAGAACATTGCATGCTCAGTCCATTTCTGTTGCATCAACAAAGATGAGTCAATTAGTTATGGTGATAAAAAAAGGCCATGGGTTACAAAAGGACTGTTAGCCCAGACCTGGCTGGGGAGAGGGCATGTACCTTGATGGAGCACTTTGACAGAGGTATCTTTTAAATGATTTATCCAGCATTTCCCTTTAAAAGTTACCTTTGCTTCTCTTTTTCCCGTAATTGGGAGACTGTTCTCTTGATGTCCTCCTTAAACAGGAACGATGCGACCGTCTATCCAGGGGAAACAAAATCCCTATCAGCCAGTACTTTAGAGAAAAGGAAATGCACTGAGGTGGGTGGGTATATGGTATGCTTTCAGCCCTTCCCAATACCTTATGGCAGGCTATCTGAACCTGAGTATTTTGGGGGTAAAAACTACTAGAAAATCCGAATAGTGTGTCTTGGGCCACAGTCCTGCAAGCAAGAAAACACAAGTTACCTTGTACTGACATAGAAGTCTCATTTGCCTAAGTACTGGGCTGTACTCAGTTACCATTTTCCAGGACTGGATCGGCAGTTATGTGTAGAAAGCTAGCCTTGTGCATGTAGCCCAGGGACAAATGCAGGAAGTGTAAATAATAATAATAACAACAATCTTACCTGGATAATAATGAGGCTCCATTGACTTTATTAGGACAGTGTGCATAATGTGGTTTATGTAGCCTTAAATAAATTGCAGTCTCTGAATAGAATTTACTTTTTATGATCAGAAGTATTAATAGAGGTTCTTTTTTGAGGAGGAGGCTGTTTGGGGAGGATTTTTTTTCAGTCCTTGCTGTAACATTTCAATGCACTTTCTCAGTGGGAAATCTGGTGAAGAAGTTGTGTGCACAGTGTTAATTAAGAGTTGCACAAAGTTGTGTTGGAAACTCGCTGTCACCAGCCTAACAAAGAGATCATAAACAATTTGAAATCAGTGAGACATGAGGAATGATACCCAATTGTCTGTTGGTCTCTAACAAACTGCAGTAATTGGGAAAGTAACCTTGACACATTTCACTTGAGGTATGGATACCCACAGTTTATTATATTTCAGACAGTATCCATTATCAGACATGTAGGGTCAAATTAACTCTAACGTTGCACTCTCCACAAGACACTCCATAGCCACCAATAACATTTAAGATGCTCTTAAAATAAGAATTTCAATTATGAGGCAAATGAGGCTTTGAAAAAAAAAACAAAAACCTGACAGTTTTAATGAGCAGTAGGAGTTAGTATTCACTTTGATAAGGAACAGAGTTACAGACACAAAGGGAAACCAAAGAGAGCCTGTACCCTTTTCTGGTTGTGTCATGTTGCCTAATAACATGGAATTCAAATTTATTTCAGTACGTCTCTTTAGCATCTCGGGATGGTGGCACCGTAAGCTCTCTTTTCCTTTTGAAAGGATTACAAATGAAGAAATAACATTAGCTTTGCAGTAGAGCACGTTTTACTTGCAGTCATCTTACAGCTCTTTACTTTGCTATTCATAAAGGCTACTACAGATATTTGGTTTCTCCCCCCGCAGGGAGACAGTGTGTCACTTGCTGGACCCTATTGATCCAGAAAACAGGGAACAAAACACACCCTCTTTGCAATCTGCACTGTGCTGCAGGAAGACACAGGCAGTCTGGGTCAGCCAGTTGGGCCCTCCCAGTCAAAAGCACCCCAGAAGTGCACTGCTGCCATTCAGTTTCTGGGCAGACCAAGGGAGCCTGCAGAGCATGCTGCAACTTGTGCAGTTTCCCTTTAGCTGTGCAGCATCAGCACTGCAAAATCTCTGCTCTTTAAGGGCTCAGCAATCAAATGTCTGTTCAGGCATTTCCAGGTAAATTTTTCCTATCAGGAGAACAAACCTGGGACAATTCTCCCAGATTATTTGAATGTGAGCATGTAACCTAAGCCTCATCAGGCTTGTGCAGGGAGGAATATTATCAATTTAGGACCTGTAGAGGCCCTGAGCAGCTGAACTGAAGTGTTTTGGGAAGAGTGAGAATGTCTGCGTTTTGGGCCTGCAGGGGATTGAAATCAAACAGGAACTGGTTCAAAAGGAGCACAGTTGGAGTCTGTAACATGCTGGACCTTGCTTCCATTACAAAGAGGAAAAAAATTAAGTGGGTGCTAATTTGGAAGGAAGAGTCTTTGCTTTTCTGCTCAGACCCCAGAGTGGAAGAACACGTATGTTGGGACATTGATTTATATACCCTTTTATTTTATCCTTCCTTAATTGGAAGGATTAGAACTTTACTTCTCTGTTTTACTCAAAGCACTGGGTATGAAATGCCTCAATTTGCAAACTTATGGATTCAGCAGAGTTTAGAAACAAAATCAGCATTTTGAAGAAGAAAGCTGAAGTCCAGGATAGTTACTGTATTTATTCCAATGTAAGATGAGTTTGGTTAGGTTATTTTTTTCCCCTCTGATCAGCATAGGTGGGGAGCCCCACATCTTATATTTGCATACAAGGAAACCTCATTAAATACATTGTTTATCATTAAACTGCTGCCAGAAACGGCATATGCTCAGTAATGGGAACCAGCCATTAGGGCTGTGTGAAGCTTCGGTCCCTGATTCGATTTGGTGGAGATTCAGCCTGATTTGGTGGCCAAATCTCTGAATTCGAGTTGAATCAGAGGACCCTTTAATGTCTCCAAATCCAATTGGAACCTCTGAATCCATTTGGAGAGATTTGGAAAGATCCGGACATTCAGACATAAATGCAACTTTAAATATTTTTTCTACATACCTCAAGGTAGTAGGGGCTTGTGAATGCTGCAATGCTGGGGTACATGGAGTCTCCCACAAAAGCACGGGGGGCTCCCAAGTACGCTCAGCAGCAGACCCGGAACTGGACCAGAAACACTTCCAGTCCCTTCCAGATCCATCGGGGAGCACACAGGCTCCGCCCCCCCGACTCAATGACTGGTGCCTCCTGGGTCTGGGGTGACACCTGGGGTCCCCCTGCGGCCAGTTGCCGAGTTCTGGAGGAGCGGGGGACAGGGGCAGCATGTTCCCTGGCAGACCTGGAAGTGGACTGGAAATACTTCTAGTCCACATCTGGGTTTGCCGCTGAGCACGTGGTGGGATACTCCATGCGCTCCAGCATTGCAGCGATCACAAGCCGGGCCTCCTGCCTCAAGGTATGTAAAAAAAAAAAAAAAAACTTTTAAAGCTGTGTCTGTGTCCAAATCTTCAGATTTGTCTCTTCGAATCTTCAGATTTGGATTCGGCCATATTGAATCAGGGACAGTGATCCAAATCAATGAATCAAATCGCTGTCCCTGATTCAGGCCGAATCTGCATTGAATAAGGCCCACTTCGCACACCCCTACCAGCTCTGAAGTTGGTTGAATGGAGCCCACACTGACCATACCTGTAAAGCACATAATGGGCAAACACACTAGTGGGAAGCCTCTCTTTTCTTTTCTTTTTTTTGGGTGGTCTTTAAAAAAAAAAAAGAAAAAAAAACCAGGCAGTTGCTTCCCCAGGAGGGAACAAGCACCGGGCCTGGAGGTACCACAATACCAGACTGACACTCAGAGAGGCCAGAACAAACTCCAACACCCTCTCTTGTGCCAAAAATGTGAATCTACCACAAAGATAAGTTAGTGCAGTCAATCTAAATAAGATATAGTGCCAATTGTGCTCAGTTACCTTCAACACCGACTCTTTTTCAAGTCTTGGTGAGCCACTACATTGAATATATTTTGACTTCCACAGCAGAGCAGTGCCTTTCTTTCCCATTTCCAATGGCTACTGTTTCTTTACCAGCCTTAAATGCCTGGCAAACATCACTAAATGTATGCGTAGATGAGAGGCTCTGTTGTCTCCCTCTCGACCCATCACATGTCCCCCTCCAGGGGCACATCCACATGAGCACACACATGTGCTTTGCGGTTCCTCAAAGGCTTTTGAGGTGCCACAAAACACATGCAGCCTATGTGAAAGGGTTCTCCATGCTACGTATTTGCAGTGCAAAGGCAAAATTAGCTACCAGGAACTCTTGTTATTTAAAAAAGATGCAGCAAAAAACAAACAAACCAGGGCACTGTATGTGGCTGCAGCATGCTCCAAACTGGAACCTGGCCAACCAGAGCCACACTCCAGCTGCCATCCAGGCTCCGTGCACTCAGATCGCCACTGGTGCAGACCCAGGATATCCTGAAGGCCCCAGGTAAGACTGCTGGGGCCAGGCCAGGTGCTGGACCCGGCCTTCTCTACTCCGCCTGGGGTAATCTGCTGCATGTCAGACTGTGCGTGCAAGGGCGTTCCCTGGAGATGAGTAATAGTGGCACAACTATGTGCTGCTGCTGTTTGTCCCTGGAGAAACACACGTACATATTCATCTGGATGCACCCCATGAGTTTGAGTTGGACCAGGAAGTCCTGCACCTCCTCTGCATAACTTTTTGGAGGATCCTAGGACATGTGACAAGAACAAATAACCAGTTCCAATCATGAGTGCAGAGTTAATTAGCACATGAATCTTTTGTGGGCATATCTGGAGTACACAGGTATACTGAGTAGTGCTCTTCTGTCAGGGTCACTGTAGCTTGAAATGGTTTTGACTGGGAGGGCTCAGCCCAGTGAACTATATGATCAATCAAATTGGCTTTGGACAAATATCACGTATAGTTTTTCTGTGTATAAGTAGGTATGGGAGTGCTGCTCAAAATATGTTTATGGATTATCTGTGCTGAAACTCGCAGCAGTTTGAAAAAGATAAAATGCATCAATTCTGGATGAAATCTACAGACCCCATTCCACCCCAGCCACTATTTTTCCCTGTTGTAGCAGTGGGAGGTAGACAAATTCAAGATAAACCTTAGATAATTTTAGATTCTATGCCTGAAAATTATAACAAATTAATAAATTTCCCATGTAGATTCTAATTATTGGGGGTCATCTTAAATTCAGGATTATCTTAGATTTGAGTAAATATGATACTTAAAAAAAATCTTCTTAGTTATAGACTTCATTGTTTCTGCTGTGCCTGGTACCATAACTATTACTGCATGAAACATTTTTCTGTATTTTTCTTAACATTTTTTTGTTATGATGACTATTCGCACTTCTTTTATGACCTACTATACCAGTTTGGCTCGGGGCTGGCATCTTCATCTTATCTTCATTTTCAGTGCCTATATTGTGCAGCATCATAACAAGATAAAGATGTCCTTTTTAGCCTGTTGTACTAACAGCAACGTTTGTATAATATCTGCTCTTGTTCACCATTAAACACAATTTCAGACTTCTAGAGAACGGGTGGGAGAATCAATATTTTCCCCCGCTGAGCTGTTTCAACCTGCATTGATGATAGAACTTTATTAGTGATCCCAAAAAGGAATAATCGAGTAGCTGTGCAAAAAAAAAAAAAAAAAAAAAATTGATCTCTCCTAATCTGTATTTGCATAAGGATGGTCTATAGAATCTCTTTTAGGATTAAATCCACCTTGTACAAAGAAAAATACAGAATTTATCATTCATGAAAGAAATGACTACAATGCTGTTAAAACAGGTAGATTCTATATATAGAAAAGATATGTGCATCTTTAGTATTGCTTGCAGCAAAATCCCTGGGGAAGTTAATGTGGTATGTGACTAAATCGGCTAGGAGTGCAAATAGGAAAGTTACATAATAAAAAGTCAGGACAGTTAAAAAGAAGAATTAAAGGAACAAAATATGCTTTCTTTGTTATGAGTATGTAGTCCGTTACACAAACAGTGTATACAAAGTGTACTGTTGATCTATGCCTATTTCAGACAAATATACACAGCCAACCCTATTCTTGACACGTCTTTGCTTTCAAATGGTATTATTGAATTTTTGCTGTTCTAATGATGCAGGCCAAAATACTTTTATCTAAAAATGCTGACAACACTTCAGACTCTAGCATCACAAAGTTGACTTGCAATGTTATCTACAAGGACCACCTAACCTGTTCTATAGCTGAGAGCAGTTTAGGTAGAATACAGAACAAGGTTTTCTGAAATATTAACATCCTTATGGCAACTTGTAACTTTCTGGTTTTTTTAAAGAATGAATTCCATACAATAGGAATTTAGGACTGTAAAGGGCCTCCAAGGCCCTCTGGTCAAGTCCAGTATGTTTGTAGGCAATCAGTGGTCCAAAGAGGCTTAAAAATCATCCACTCCAACTGCTTTTATACAGCACAGCAACAGAATCATAGAAAAATTAGGTTTGGAAGGAACATCAGGAAGTCATTTAGTCCAGCCCCCTACTCACAGCAGGACCATCCCCAACCAGATCATCCCAGCCAAGGCTTTGTCTAGCCGGGTCTTGAAAACCTCCATAGATGGAGATTCCATAGCCTTTGTGGGTAGCCTGTTCCAATGCTTCACCACCCTCCTAGTATGAAGGCTTTTCCTAATATCAAACCTAAACCTCCCTTGCTCTAACTTCAGAGGTTGTTGAAGGCTGTTATTAAATCCCCCTACAGTTTTCTCTTCTCCAGATAAATAAGCCCAGTTCCCTCAACCTCTCCTCAAAAGTCATGTTCCCCAGCCCTACCACCTTTCTTTGCCCTCCACTTGACTTTCTTCAATTTGTCCACATCTTTTCTGTAGTGGAGGGCCCAAAACAGTACTCTAGGGGCACTTACACAAGTTACATTTTTCATGTGATAAGCCCCCTGAAAGCACTCTAAAGCCATGACATAATACATAATACAATAATAATTGGGGTGGGGAAAGATACCCCTGCTGGGGTCTTTGGGGAGCCAGCCTGGGACTGTGAGATGAGGGAACTCCATTCTGCCTCCCTCCCCCAGCTTCAGCTGCCGCAAAGTAAAGCTAGCAGCTGTGTGTTGCTGCTGTCAAGAGACCAGGGTGGGAAATGGGGGAAGGGAGCACCCCTGCCCCAACTTGGTGGGCTCAGACCAGCTCCCCCCAGTACTCCAGCTGAGGTAGCTGGGGGACTTTGATGTTGGAGTGCACCCTTCCCCCACCCCTGCCTGAGCCGCTTGACAGGAGACCACACAGCTGCTGGCTCAATTTTGCCATATCTGGAGCTGGGGCAGGGGTTGCAGGACAGCGCTGTGGAGAGAGGTGGTTGGGCATCCTCCTGGGAGGCTGCTGGAGTGCCCCTGCCTGCTGGTCGAGACCGGTGCAGGCAGGCTCGAGGGCCCCTCAACCCAGCAGGCAAACACCTGTTGGGTTCAGTGGTGCTCTAACTTCTGGTCTCTTGTGTAAAGTGCCATGAGTTAGAGCACCTCCCTGACAGGCTGCATAAAGTGTAGACAACCCAGATATGGCCTCACCAGCACTGAATAGAGGGAAAGAATCACTTCCCTCAATATGCTAGCAACACTCCTACTAATTCAGCCCAGTTTCCTATTAGCCTTCTTCACAAAAAGGGCACACTGTTGGCTTATGTATAGCTTATTAACTACTGTAAGCCGCAGTTCCTTTATCTGCAGAGATGCTGCTTAGCCAGTCCGCCCCCAGCCTGTGCTGGTGCATGGGATTGTTCCATCCTGAGTGCAGAGCTTTGCACTTGTCCTTATTAAGGTTCATGGGCACATCCAGATGAGTGTGCACATGTATCTACCAGAGAGAAATAGCAGTGGCACATAGTTGTGCCACTGCTACTTTTGCTGGGGGGAGACCCATGCACATGCACTCTGGTGCATGACAAGTTGCCCAGGTGGGGTAGGGGAGTCTGGGGCCAGCATCTGGGCTGGCTCCAGCAGCCTTACATGGGGCTTTAGGGACCTCCTGGGGCTCTAGTGGCAATGGTCCAGGCATGTGGAGCCTGGCTGGCAGTCAGGCTGCTTTTTTTCGGTGCAGCTTAAAAACCCACCACACTACAAATTAGCAGCACGACAAACTCCTGCACGTGCAGCATGTGTAGTTTGCACCACTGCAGACAGGTCTGCAGTGCTGCAAATTGCATGTGTGTGCTCATCTGAACACACCCCATGAGATTTATTTTGGTCCAGTCCTCCAATTTTGTCTAGGTCTCTCTGAATCCTAGCCCTACCCTCCAGCATATTTACTACTCTCTCCAGCTTGATGTCATCCCATCTTCCAGGTCACTGATGAAGATATTGAACAAAATTGTTCCCGGGACCGACCCCTGGGGCACTCTACTTGATACTGGCTGCCATCTAGACATTAAGGCACATTCCCATTGCTATTGAAGCTATGTTGAAGAGAATTCAGGAGTCATTAGGCCAGAGAGGGCACATCTACATGTGTGCTTTAATGTACAGTAGCCTATTTTACTGCACATGAAAGAGTCATGCAAAAAAAGTTAAAGTATGCTAATGTTCAATAAAATAGGCTACTACACATTAAGCATCACTTTAAAAGCATGCACTTTTGCTACTGCACATTAGGGCAGCCTAATGTGCATTTATTTAGTACTTTGCATTGGAGCTACTAAAAAAAAAGGATGTGGAGAAGCTTGAGAGAGTCCAGAGAAGAGCCACACGCATGATAAGGGGTCAGGAAAACAGACCTTATGATGAGAGGCTAAGAGCCATGGGACTCTTCAGCCTGGAAAAGTGCAGGCTCAGGAGTGATCTGGTGGCCACCTATAAGTTTATCAGGGGTGCGCACCAGGATCTGGGGGAACGTCTGTTCACCAGAGCTCCCCAAGGGATGACAAGATCGAATGGTCACAAACTCCTCCGTGACCGTTTCAGGCTGAACATAAGGAAGAACTTGTTTACTGTCCGAGCCCCCAAGGTTTGGAATAGACTGCCACCAGAGGCGGTTCAAGCACCTACCTTGAATGCCTTCAAGAGACATTTGGATGTCTATCTTGCTGGGATCCTATGACCCCTGCAGACTTCTTGCCCTTTGGGCAGGGGGCTGGACTCGATGATCTTCCAAGGTCCCTTCCAGCCCTAATGTCTATGAAATCTATGATAAATGTAACATGCTTAGGAAAAGCTCATTAATGCACACGTAGATGCACCCAGGGAGAGGGAGTTCAACTTTGCTATTTAGTGACCAGGGCACTTTCCTGGTTTCTGATCCCTGCTCCAAGCTGTGTTTGTGAATTTTACGTTAAAAATAGAATTGGGTCATATGTGGGGGGGTTTTATGGATTTAAAGTATCCCAAAATTACAATGTGCTGTCTGATAGGAAGTAATCTATGATGGTCGCTCTATGGTGATACCTTGCAATCTGAGGTAGGGCAGGAGCAGCACACTAGGAACTTGATGACACAGAAAAGACTTGTCTGTCAGAAATTCTTCAGGTGTGATATCACCTTAAGGAATGCATTTCCATCCTAGTTAGACGACGTTAAGGCTTGTCACAACCGTGATTTCTTATAAAAATTTGAACTCTTAGGCTTTTTGCCTAAGACAGAGTTTTCTTGCCTCAGTCTGCTTGCCTCTTATGTTTCCATAACTTTTTTATGCATATGCATCTTTTCTAATCTTTTTTTATGACTTCGAGCTATTAAATGAGGTTTTATCCCACTTTTCTATAAGAAAGCAGCCTTATAATTAAAACACCCTGTTCACAAACTTTGTTAACTAAAATGCTGACTCTTTTTGCATTAATGAGCTTTGACTTATATTGCCACAAAAAAACCAAACTTTGATTCCAACATATCTCAAAAGTTGTCCAAGGTGTCAGGAAAAACTTTTTGGTTTTCATAGATTCATAGAACGTAGGCTGGAAGGGACCTCAGAAGATCGCCGGGTCCAGCCCTTGCACCAAGTTGAATCACAAATACTATTTGTGGTTGAATCACAAATACTATTAACTTTTGAATGAGACTTGCTTTCTTTCCATTGAAGTGAGGAACAGTCCACAAATGTAGACTTTTTTTTTTTTAGCTACCAAACATTAAAGTCTCAATTGTTCCTTTTTCAAGATACAGCTGGTCCCTAGGTGTTTTCCCTCAGCACTCAGGACTTTACATAAAGTCTAATTAGCCCTTTCTTTGTTCGGCCACCATTTTTGGTTCGGAAGTAGCACCATTTTGGGATACTTTTCAATTAACTGATCTTTTGTACTGTGTATAACCTAAGTACCATAGTTACTAGAGTATAAAGTGAGATTCTCCCTCTCCCGCAATCAGCCTGGGGGGGCAAAACCCCCTTATCTTGCAATCATATGTGAAACAGAGTGGGAAGCAGGCAGCGCTGTGGCTGTAGCTGACCCCGAGCCTGGGTCAAGGCGAGCCAGACCCACAGCAGCCTCCTGTACCCTCTCCATTTGCCCTCCGCAACTTCTGCCTTTCTCCCACCTCTCACCCCATCCACCCCTTCCTTCCCCGTTACTGTCAGGTGCAGCTGAGCTCCGGCTCAGACTATGTTCTCTCTGAAGCATGGAGCACATCGAAGCTCCTTCCCTTGCCTGGCCAATCAGCAGCACCAACACTGCTGCATGGCCAGGCAAGGGCTGAGTTTCCATGTGCTGTACTCTGAGATGGAGCAGCCCAAACAGCATCTGACAGGTGGAGTGGGGGGAAGAATCAGATACTGAGGAATTGGGAGGGGAGAGGCAGAGATTAGGGAGGAGCAGGGGGAAGGAACAGAGAATGGGGGAAGTTTGGGAGAAAGAGGCAGAGGAATAGCAGAAGCTGGGGAACCTGGGGGTGGAGGTGGTAGAGTGGGAAAGGAAGGATGCAGGGAGAAGAAGTGGGCAGGGCAAAGGGCAAGGGGCCCAGCCACTGCTTCCTGCTGGAGGGGGAGGGGGATTCAAGACAGCCCTCCAAGATTTTGATTCTATACCTGGAAAATTATAACAAATGTATAAATGTTATATGCATAAATATATATATAGAACCTAATTATTGAGGGGTGGTCTAATATTCAGGATTGTCTTATATTCTAGTAACTACGGTAACGCCCTCTAAGGAAATGCATTAACATGTGTATGAAAATCTGTACTTTGCATTTAGCCTGGCTCAGTAGCGTAATAAGAATCAGAAAGATCAAAAACGGCATTTAAAGTACAAATCAAAACTATTTTTTATGTTAGCAACTTGGTTATCCAGATCACACTTCAGAAAAGGAAAAGAAAGAAAAGGAGCTCTAGAAATAACCAATTAACCAGGAAGAGAGGCAGGAAAAAAGATGGAATTTGCATAAGAACATAATTTCTATATTTTTACTTAGTTAAGAGACTCTTCAACTTATTTTACCTTGCAGTTAAAATATACAGAGCATTAATTACACTAACAATTTAACAAATAATGCCAGTGTAGTGCTAATGACCTGCTGTTATATTTTTAACTAAGTTGGTCAATAGCTGCACTCAGTTTGCAGTTGTTTCCCTATGGAAAGCTCAGTTTGTTAGCTTTAGGATAGGCTCAGTCAATGGATGCTTTTTTGCTAAGAGAAATGATCCATGGGAGCTCCCATGAGGAGGAAAGTCATGAGAAAGCACTGACAGCCTTTCATGCTAAAAAAACCAAACCAAGAAAGTGAGGATTTAACCTGTTTTGAGGTGGTGTTTCAAAGAATTTCCTGTTGAGCTTCTTTTTTTCTTTTTAAATCAATGTATATTATCAAAAGAAAGTTGAAAATTGATAGCAAAAGCTTTTAGTTTATAAGCAGTGCTTCTTTTGACGGTTGCTGATGCTTCTTGAGGCATTAGAACAATACGTTCACAAAATAATTCCGTATGGAAACAGGACCTGATCTGTATGCACCATCGTGCTTATTACCACTGGGTCAATTAAACTATTTGCGGTAGTAAGTTGTCTGCTCAGAAATATTTGTATGATTGAGCCCAAACCAGTACATTTTGCCATTTACTCATTGTGAACCTGATGACTAGCATAGCACCAGCGTGCTACTGGACAGGGTATCTTCACTTCCTCTTGACTTGAATCTGATTTCCAACCACTCAGCACTTCTTTGGAGCAAGCCTTTTTTGTTCACTTATAAACAGATTCTCGACACTTTTCATACAAAATAAGGCAAGCATAATAACATAAAACCAAATCCATTTTAGTAAGGTGTTATTGACTTGATCTTGCAAGATATTGCAGGAAAACACAGAAACTAAGCACTTAGGTAATTTTTATACGTGTAAGCACCACAGTGCTGGGTGCTTTGAAAAGCTGCTGCCGCAGTCTCACCAAGAACCCTCTTTACTTTAAGGCATGATCCAAAACTCATGTCAGTGAAGGATGTTCCTCTTAATGTCAGTAGGTTTTGGATCAACCCTTAAAGCACAGACATATTTTTAAATTCATATGTAATTGCATATAACACTTTTATGGATTCATCATGGATTCACCAAGTGCAAGTCATGCCTGACCAACCTGATTGCCTTCTACGATGAGATAACTGGCCCTGTGGATGCAGGGAAAACAGTGGACATAATATACCTTGACTTTAGCAAAGCTGTTGATATTGTCTCCAACAGCATTCTTGCAAGCAAATTGAGGAAGTATGGGTTGCATGAATAAACTGTAAGGTGGATAGAAATCTGGCTGGATTGTTGGGTTCAATGGGTAGTAATCAATGGTTCAATGTCTACCTGGCAGCTGGTATCAAGTGGAGTGCCCCAGAGGTTGGTCCTGGGACTGGTGTTCAATATCTTCAGTAATGATCTGGAAGATGGGATGGATTGCACCCTCAGCAAATTTGCAAATGACACCAAGCTGGGGGCAGTAGTAGATACACTGGAGGGTAGGGCTAGGATTCAGAGTGACCTAGATAAATTGGAGGATTGGACCAAAAGAAATCTCATGAGTTTCAACAAGGTCAAGTGGAAAGTCCTGCATTTAGGACAGAAGGATCCCATGAACTGCTAGGAACTGACTGACTAAACAACAGCTCTACAGAAAAGGACCTGGGGTTTTCATTGGACAATAAGTTGAACATGAGTCAACGGTGTGCCCTTGTTGCCAAGAAGGCTAATGGCATATCGAGCTGCATTAATAGGAGCGTTGCAAGCAGATCGAGGGAAGTAATTCTTCCCTTCTGTTTGGCACTGGTGAGGCCACATGTGGAGTCCTGTGTCCAGTTTTGGGCCTCCTGCTATAGAAAGGATGTGGACAAGTTCGAGAGAGTCCAGCAGAGAGCAACAAAAATGGTTTGGGGACTAGGGCACATGGCTTATGAGGAGAGATGGAGGGAACTGGGCTTATTTAGTCTGGAGAAGAGAAGACTAAGAGGGAATTTGATAGCAGCCTTTAACTACCTGAAGTGGGTTTCCAAAGAGGATGGAGCTGGACTGTTCTCAGTGGTGGCAGAACAAGGAAAAATGTTCTCAAGTTGCAGCAAGGGGGGTTTAGGTTGGATAGTAAGAAAAACTTTCTCACTAGGAGGGTGGTGAAGTACTGGAACAAATAACCCAGAGAGGTGGTGGAATCTCCATCCTTGGAGGTTTTTAAGGCCTGGCTTGACAAAGCCCTAGCTGGGATGATCTAGGTGGGGATGGCCCTGCTCTCAGCAGTGAATTGGATTAGATGACTTCTTGAGGGCCCTTCCAACCCTAACTTTCTATGATTCTACTTTAAAAAGTTAAAGTTAGTAATTCATTATATCGGAGTTCCGCGGGCTTTTGCTGGCACTGGCCAGAGGTTCCCACCCGGCTGTCACTGATTGCCAGAAGTCCCTGCCCTTCCTTTCCACTCTGAGCAGCCAGCTGTTGGATTCCCAACCCCTCTGCAGCAAGGGTAATCTCTTATGGTGCAGACAAGCAGGCTGCACGCCAGAAGGGAGTACTGCGGAGTGGTGGGGCAGCATGGCACAGCCACATAAGACTGATCCCCTGTGCAAGGTCCAACATCTTTGCAGGCCACATCTGGCCTGCAGACCATAGGTTGCCTAAGTCTGCATTGGAGATCCATAACAGGGTCATCTACTGTTAGGATAAAAAGAAGTTCTCTATTCTTCCCCAGCTCCCTACCAGAAATTGGCCATAATTTTTTGGGTAATACAGTTCTTGGTATCTCATATGGATGTTAACTGCCCAAAAGCTTTCAGAAATGGGAAGGGGGAAGACAAGGACCACATACCTTTTTCACTTCACTTCAAAACCAGACACTAAGAGAAATACCATAAGCGCTAGAAGTGGCCAGCAACACAGGTGATGTATAATAAACTTTTTTTAAGAGTGAGGTAATTGCTGGCACACAAGAGCTGGGAGCCCCCCAGCAAGGATTTTGGGTGAGTCAGCTGGATGCAATGTGGCCCTTCTGTGTGTCACCGAGCACAGCAGACGCCACATAGAACAGTCTAATTCTATATCCGCATGGAATATTTTGAATAAAATGTGCTACTTGAGGTTTTGAATGTTAAATATTCTCCAAGCAATCAATGACAATTGAGTTATAGTCTGTTTTAAATTACTTACAGGAGAATGCAAATTTGCAGATATATTAGAGCAAATTTCTTTTTTCAAAAGCACTTGAGTTCTTAAAAATGCAGTACTAAAATGAGTTGTTATAACTAAGTTAACTGTGTAAAATTAAAGTGGATGATAAACAATCAGTTTTCTCTCTTCCAAAGGGTTTCAACATCAGTCTTCATGACAATTAGTTTAAATGTGCACCTGAACCCATTATAAATACTGGGCACTTTGTAAAGTAGCACTTGATAGCAATTTGTATTGACAGGCCCTTATTGAATATAATTTCTCAACAGGAGCCAGTTAATCAATTAATTAATCATAGCATAACTCAACTATATTTTTGTTTTGCTCCATCATTTAGAAAATTAACTGTTAACATTGTTTCCAATTAATATATTTTAACCACTTTAGTTTTCATTGGTTGGATTTCTGAGCTTAGGCTAATTAAATAAGTGTTAAAGCTTTCTGAATTAGCAGCAAAATTGAAAATTAAATATGCTAAATTGCAAAATACAGCATATCCCATGCTCCGGTACATTTGCTACTGTATGAAATTATTTGAGCATTCTTTGCTCAAATCATCTTAAGCTCCTGTTTGAAAACCCACGGAGACACATGGAAAAACAGTGAAGATTCTAGTTAACTCTCAGGTAACTCTTGAGTTGTTCATCGTTTATTAAAAATACAGTCCTCAAAGGCACCATAGATGTATCTGTTTATTGGGTAGTAACAAACGGAGGCAAAGGTTTCTTCACCTTATAATAACCTTTGTTTTTAAGAAAGAAATGGTATCTGGTGATGCGATGTCCCAGTCCCACAGTCAGGTGGCCTTCCATAAGTTTTTCTGGGTTGAACCGCATTGGGTTCAAAATGACTGCACCTCTGTTTAAGGCTCTACTTTTATGCATTGGGTTGCTTTTTGAGCCTACTTTATGTATTTTGATTTGCCTTGACATAAATGTACCGTTTTAAAACAATTCCATGAAATGAACTCTCCCTCTTGCTCCATAAATATCCATGTGGTTCCTGGCATGAAGCCCTACTTTGACAATATAAAGCCAGTATTCCTGCTACATATTAGTGGAATCACCATTCCCATTTCTACTTGAATAAATATTGGTGAAAAAGAAGAACCTACAAAAATGCCAAGTAATCATCCAGTACTATCATAAACATATTCACTAATTCAAATATATGGGCCAATGTTTTGAAATGCAGATGAAGGACCATTTTGTTTTGTGCTGTGAAATTCTCTTATATCTTAATTTCTATTTTAGTATAGCAGAATTTAAGAGCTCCCAGTCATTCTGGGATTTTTTTATTTTTTTATTATTTTTGCTTTGCCAAGTATCAATGTCAATAGAATAGAAGATCCTTTAGAGTTCTGCTAATAGAAAGTGTTGATTCAATTTGGGATACACTGTAGCGTTACAAGGATGCAAAAGATTTGATTGAAGTTATTTTGTTCATTTGTTTTTGAACGATAGAATCAGCGTTTATGATAATTTCTAAAAACGTAAGATTCAATGGTACACGCAGAACACCAGATTGTGGCCAGACTGTACCTGGCTGGGTGCACAGGGAATATTATTAACCTGGCTTGTGAGGTGAGACTGCTGCTTACACAGCCCAAAATCGGAAGGGGCATGTCATGGAAGGAATCTAATTGGCCATTGTATTCACTGTAACTTGTTGCTGCTCTTTATTAGAGTTCTCATTGGCATTGAGTATCTGTGATTTTTGGATTTTTTTTTTTCCCTAACGTAAATTTTAATTAAAAAATGTGCAATAAGAAGTGAATCCCCTATGTCTTCCATGAGTCAGGACTGCCAGGAACTTTGCCATAGCACCACTTCAGGTCTTCTAATGCTTAAAAATAAAATAGTGACAAAACAATCCCAGAAGCAAATTCACCTGACAGATCTAATCCCTTCCCCATGTTAGCCTGGCTCATTTTCAAATGTTCCCCTTCTCCTGTCAATGAGGGCCAAGTTCTCCTTGTCTGCCAATTATTTTCCCAAGTAATTGTCCCTTGATACCGATCCACTCGTATATATTATATGTAAGCCTTTTGTCTTCTTCAGTTCTCTATTGGCGTAAGATCATATGAAAGGTCAATTGAAAATATAGTCCTGATAACACGGTACTGCTGTTATAAAAATGATGTAGTTAAAATGATATAATAAAATAATTATTTACTGCATAGTGTATAGTTCAAAGAAAGTATCTTAAGTTAGGAATTATTTCATAAGGTCTGTAATTGATCTTGCCTTCACAGTGCCATTAAGGTATAAGTTTTATTATAAGCAAAAGTTTTCTGGGGGGTTTTTTTCCCTGCAGCACAATAAAAAACTCGTTTTTTCCAATTGTCCTAAATCCCAAGCAGAAATTATCTGCAAAAAAGAACCAGTCTAGGGTATAATCTCATACTGCTCAAACAAATTTATAAGAATCAGGGGCTAGATTTAAAAAAAAAAAAAAAAAAAAAAAAAAAGTGGCTGGAAGTCAGATGCTAACTTGTTGCCACTTGGACCCTGTAACAGAATCCAGACCCATCGATAAGGTGCCTATGTACCTGTGCCATGTAAAGGATTGGTGCCTCAGAGTGGGATCCACAACAGCTGGCTCCCCAAAGTAGAGCCCTACCTAAGGTCAGCACACTCATCTTGCAGCCATCTAGAGCAACTCAGTAACAAATTCTGAGGATAAGTTGTGCCTTGATCCTGCCTGAAGCAAAAGGAGATGCTGTTTGTGCATCCAGTCAGATGCTAACTTGTTGCCACTTGGACCCTGTAACAGAATCCAGACCCATCGATAAGGTGCCTATGTACCTGTGCCATGTAAAGGATTGGTGCCTCAGAGTGGGATCCACAACAGCTGGCTCCCCAAAGTAGAGCCCTACCTAAGGTCAGCACACTCATCTTGCAGCCATCTAGAGCAACTCAGTAACAAATTCTGAGGATAAGTTGTGCCTTGATCCTGCCTGAAGCAAAAGGAGATGCTGTTTGTGCATCCAGTTTATGTAACAGCCTAGTGGTTAGAGTACAGGTTTCCCTCGCTTTATGCGGGTTCTGTATGTGCCAAGTTGCTGTTATGCAATAACCTTTTTTATTCCAGAAATTTGTTATATGCTAGCTAAATTCACTCTTATGTGATGGGTATGGTGGAAGCTACAGTGAGCTGCTCTGTGCTGTGCATTGTGGGGGTGATGCACACCAAAATACAGTCTCCTGCATGGATCTGTGCCCCTCGCACGTTGTCTGTGACACGTGTTTCTGTAGTTGCCATCCCCATTATGGCTTCTAAGCATCCCGCTAGCTTATCTCCTACCCCTATCGCCTACTGTCTGCTGTCGGTGAGTACCACAATTGTCTTGTAAAAGTGGTAGAAATGGGCCTGGGCGTCAGTACAGTTGAGGTCTTGGAATGTATCTCTATTTGTTACATTGTAAAGTGGGCTCCCTTTACGTGAATTTGAGTTATGCGCCATTTTCCAGGAACGCACGTACCGCATAAAGCAAGGGAAACCTGAACTCACAAAGTGCAATATGGTGTTCAGTTCCCTCCTCTGCCTGAGTCAGTAGACTAGAAAGAGCACAAGAGGGAATATATGTTTTCGATAAACAGTATTTGTATAAAGTCCAGGAAATATCCTGGGTTGGGGACCAGAACCTGGGCCCTTTCTCCCCCAATGAACGTCCTAACCATTAAGTTACACTCATGCTTTCTTTCTGGATCAGTCAGTGTTGAGTTCTTTTCCTCATCATGGCAAAGCCTCAACAGGCAAATAGAAAATGCCTCCACCCAGAATCACCTACAGCCTGGTAAGCAGGGTACTGTTATCAGAGGGGAGAAGTGGTTTTGCATTTCCTCTGGCAGGAGGAGGTATTGAATCTGGGTTTTCTACTTCTTGGGTGAGTTCTTTAAAAACTAGGCTATCACATAAACGAGCACCACAACTTCTTCCTCCTGTTGCTGCCACAATTTAAAGGAAAGTGGCAGCCACAACTGCATTCAGAGGGCAGCTTGTTCCTGTTGGCGTGTGAAAGACATGCTCAGAGAATGGGTATTGGCTTGAGCTCCTCAGGGGACTTTGGGCAGAGGAGCGCCTTGTTGTGAGTGTCTTTCAGGCTTAGGTGTGATCTGGGCACAGAGCTGCTCAGACCTGTCAAGAATGCAGTGCTTTTGTTTATGTGCAGAAATACAACCAGGAGGCACTCGGGGAATTCAGAGGTGAGAAGCTGCATTAGCTAGGGTGTTTAAGCAGGGGGTTGCAGGTTTTCCATTTTTATTTGCCTAATTCTGCCCAAGTCCTTTTAGGATCCGATCCTGATTGACCTTTGTAAGAGACTTAATGAAGCTTAGAGAGGGATATGGAGGAAACAACTTCTTAATTATTTTAAAGAGGATTGGCTTTTCCTGTATGCAGCATTTAGCAGGGAATAGCATCCCTTTTCCCCCATCCAGTAAGAGCGATAATGTTGTGATACCACGAGTAATCAAAGTACCGCAATCTTTTCATGATACAGAATTTTGGAGAACTAGATTGTGAATTTAAGCATAAACCTGAGTAAGGGAGAGCATGTTACTTGCACTATATTAATTGCCTCTGAGGCACCAATCCCGCCCTATTTTCCCTTGCTATGGGGAGGCCGTGTCTACACGAGACACTTAATATGGAGAAGACTAATTTTACTGCACATTAGCACAGTGGGCAAAACCCATGCTAATGCAGTAATGCACACTAGATATAGTGTAATGTGCATTAACATCACCAAAAAACAGTTCTTCTGCACTAATGCACAATAGGGCTGATTATGGCAGATTAAATTAGTACCAGTAATTACAGGTACTAAACCTAATGCGCCATCATTATGCAACATTAACGAATGTGTAGATATACCCAGAATATAGTAGTTTGATCTTGAGCTATTCCAGCATAAAATGTTGATACGTACCACCTGAGCTGAGCTGCCCAATACCGCCCCCGTTGTTTTGAATGAGAAACGGACACACCATCAGCTTATCCCTGTCAACTGTGACATAAGGCCCAGTAGCCCACACTCAGCTATGAACTAGACCCCCAGGAGGGTGTATGGTCTAAATCACAGCTAATATCTGGAGGCAGGGAAAGAACTATTGGTATAAATTAGTTTTGCTGCACAGTTCTTCCAAGCACTATGTTACATAAAAGAAAACTTGGTTGCAATGGATATGCGGGTACTTGATTGGAACACTCAATTTTACTATAATGGTACAATCTAAAATGCTTATTATCACTCCTTGGTTCTCCTCTACTCTTCCAAAATTGTTCATAAAAAGAACAATCTTTAAAAATGGGACATTTCAGACAGCTTAATGATTCTGTGGCAGTGTAAGATAACCCATATCTAAAAATCGCCTTAGCTACCATACCGAACAAGTGAAGAGGACCCAGTGTTGCTCTTTAACAGCCGAGACAGACATGAAAAGAGAGCTCCTTTAGCCATTAAAAGAATTTTGTGGGCAGAGAGAGAGATAGTAACAAATGCCTATAATTTCTGAAAAGAATGCGGAGGTGAGAAAGGGGTTAACCTATTTTTAAAGTTAATTTCGTTCCCTATTTCCTGATCAGTTAAAATCTTGGCGTTGTGAATTTGCTCTTTTAGCTTCATGTCATGAAGCACATTTTTTTCCTTTTGATATTTTATCAATGCTCATCCAGTGTTTCACATGTAATTTGAATTTCTTATCCAGCTAAGCTCGTTTGAAGACTTTTTCTGCCCAAAGTTTTCATGTACCTCATTGCCTGCCTCTAAGTCACCAGCTCTGGTAGCACAGTTCTTTGCTGAAATATGTACCCTGCCATACCCAGCCTCTCTGAATACTTGACGTGCTCTATTTATAACTGTAATTTATTAATGGGGAGGTTTTTTAAGTCCACTGCAGTCATTTTTCACCATAATTTTAATACTGAACCAAATCTTCCTGTCCATTCCTTGACAAAAACATGCTAAATGGCAAGAGCAAGGGGAACAAATATTTCTGTAGAAATGTGAGTTTTGCCCTCTCCCCTGATGCAGGAGCAGTCCCTAGAAAGAGTTTGATGTTCAAATTTCTGTGTGCATGGTGTTTCAGTCCTCTCACCACATCCTCTTCACTTCCTGTCAGCACAGCTCTGATGGAAACCTGTTGGCAGCAGTTGCCTCTGGATACACTTTTAAAGGGACTCCACATTGGTGAGGGGCTTTTCTCAAAGGTTAATACAGCTCTTATTTGAGCAAGTGAAGAGAATCTGCCGCTGAGCAAACAGATTCTTTAGTTTGGAGCACTGGCGATGTGTAGGGAGTGCAAGTGGGTGCATGTGCACCCACTGAGCTTGGCGGTGCACCCACTGCAAAAAAACACCACTGATGCTGCCAGCAGCACCTGTGCGTATTCGCCACTTGCCATCTCCCCCCACCACCCCCACTGTCGACACCACCAGTGGTGTCTGCAGGTGGTCCCCGATTTGCTGCTGGCCGCCACTGCCGCTGCACAACATCACTGCAGCCACCTGCGGGAGCTCCCCAATCGTTGCCTCCATGCCCCTGCCACTGACACCGCCAACGACACCTGTGGGTGGTCACCGTGCCCCACCCCTAGCCACCAGAGGCACACGGTATTCATGGTTTGGAGAAGATGATGCATGTTACCTTGTCCCTTGTCCCCCCCCCCCCCCCCCCCTCCCTCTCTTTCCGAAGGACCAAGGGACCATGCTATGCAAAATCTGGAAGGAGGAGGCCATGCTGTTTTCTGTTCATCTCTCTTGGGACACTGATTAGACAAGGGTGGGGAGGGGATGATTTATACAAATGGGATCGTATGCAGGAAGGGAGAAGTTTCTCCTCACAGAGGAACTAGAGGCATATCCAGAAAGGACAGAATGGATAAAATCTCATTAGAACGGTGGTCCAACTGTGTGGATGGAAAACTAGGTCAGACTATGTCTACATGTCACAATATGGTGCTTTGTTGAATTATCTGTGTACGGGAAGCAACATAACTGTATCCTTCACCCGAGAAGCAGTCAGGTAGACCAGGCAAATCTCCATGATACTGCTTCCGCTACCCAAGCAAGTTTGCTGAAAGCTAGCATGCACCTATATAAAATATCCTTCTGCAGTGCAGCTCTACCCTTTACAAACCATGGCCAAATTCTGTCTTCTGATATAAATCTGCCTTTAGAAGCAATGGGTGCATACAAAGACAGAATTTAGTTTGCTGTGGGCACATCTATGCAGGTATTTAATGTGAAACAATAAACTCCAGTGCATGTTGCGCTGGAGATTTTGCTCCCAGGCACATTATTTGAATGTGCACCTGGGGCCACAGCATATTGAGCCAGGTCAGAGCAGCCCTGACTGGCAAGAGGTCCAGGGGGTCAACCTGCCAGCCCAGGGCTACCTCCCTTCAGCTCCACATGCTACGGAAGGGCTGGCTGGGGCATGGGGGTGCTCCAGTGCAGGGCTAGCCAGAAGGCAGCCCTCACACTGAAGTATCCTTGTGCCCTAGCCAGCTGGCACAGTATCTATGTGTGCACTGCTGCAGAGTAAAAAAAACTCTGCAGCAGTATAGTACTTGTATTTACAAGTACTACCCTGCTGCAGAGTTCATGAGTTTACTCCAGCCTAATAGGGGCAAAGGTGTAAATGTTCAACATTTACTGTGGGGCTCATTAGTCAACTCTGCAGTAAATGTTTTGTGTAGATGAACCCTCTGTAACCAGAATAAGGAGAGCAATAAGGGTTGTGTTCAATACATCTATCGTGCCTCTAGCATAACAGATAACAACCTACCTGAGTCCTTACCCAGTTACTAGACATAACTCCCCACTGGAAAACCATTGGTGATACTCTTCTCTCTCACCCTTTTTCTGTGACATACTGTCGAGTTCTTTCCTGATATTGGAGGGTATCCATGATGTGCAAGATGGGTTAAGTGCTACAGAAATGATGACAGAAACACAAGAACATGTCCATGAATTATGAATACTTTCTATTTACTAGAATATTGGAAATGGCTGTAGAGGCTCACATATCCCGATACCATCCCTTCCCTTCCTTCCCCACACAAATGTAGGAAGTGAAAAGTAGAGAAGTACTAGGAACAGGGAATCGCCTGGTGAAAAAGTATCTCCTTCACCAAAGCCTACAGCTAAAGATGTCTACTTTGTAAAAATGACAGCTCAAATATGGTGGTATGGAAGAAATCATGTTCAGTCCTTAACCCAAAAGGCTTTAACTGAATAGTTTGCAAGAAGCAGGTGAGTTCCCTCATCCAGGTCACTGTAAGAAGGTACCATGCTCTGTAAAGAAGGATATGCTGGCTATTTTCAGTGACAAAACAGGAAAAGAGTGTGAATTTACAAGTAGGTGCTCAAGGGAATGGAAACATAAAATAGAAAAGAAATCAGGGCTTTCCAACAGAGACGTGTGGAAGAGGAAAGCTAACTTGCAACATTGCTGAGACCTAAACTTACAATGGTTAGAAAGTCTATTAGAAACCAATCTGATACCCAGGGACAGCTGAATTAAAGCCCAGATGTATGTCTTCCCACCCATGGCTGGCTCTGATGCTTGGCTGAGGGGCAGGCTGTAGAGCCAGTGCTGCTTTTTCAATGGGGTTCTTTTTATGTTAGGTCAAGGGCTTCTGTCCCCTTTTTCTGAAGTTGGAGGCCAGGGTTTGGCCCTTCATTTTCACTTGGCTTCGATGGAAAATTGGTTTTCTTCCAAAGCCCTATGTGAGCTATTATTCATTTCCCTTCTTTCACATGGTTTAACCATAACCCTGTCAGGCTCCAGGACTACTTTTTTGTTCTTCTTTTAAAGTTTTGTTCTTTGACCTTTTGTTGACACATTGATGTAATTAATGGAGTATAATTAAATCCCACAGCTGAGAAAAAGCTACAGTGTTTTGTTTGCTTGTGTTAGTCAGGGCCAATTATCTTTAAATAAAGTCACTTTTCTAGATTTCTGTGCATTTACTCATCTGCCTATACGCAGTAAATAAAGCCATCCTTGCTCCTAAAAGACAGCGTTTTCCTACTGTTGTAGATACTCACACGTGGATATAATAAACAAATGTCTTTTTTCTCGCCTGTACACCCCCATTCAGAAACTAGCAACAAAGATCAAAGTATACCGTGCCTCTCAGCAATTGTACTTTTAAAATATGTTAGAACTCTAAACCCTTCACATCTAACTTATTTTAAAAATATTTTTGAAAGTTATTGTTTTATGAGAAAAGCGTGTGTGTAAATTAAAAGCTTTTCTTTTGTCTGAAATGTAAATCTCATACAGTTGTCCTGTTTTATCAATCAGTCAGGTTTTTGCCAACATATTTTGAACCATCTCTTTCTACAAACATGACAGCATTCTCTTTTTAAAAAGAAATCTACAGTTCATTTTTTCAAGGTAATTCTGATAGAAGACAATGCTCGGGAGAAATTGTGTTCGTTTTCAGGGTACAATTTATTTGTAATATGCGTTCTATGCTCACCAGATTATCTTGACTTTCTAAGTCAGTTTGCCCTCCATCTAAAAAGAAACTTCAGTGTAAGGAGTGGTTAATAACAAAAAAATCGTATTGTTACTTAGATTAGCATTCCTTGCTGGGCACCTATTGTAAGATTTTAAAATTTTTTTTGCTGCCTTTCTTGCTTTAAAATCAGCATTTCTCTTAAATCACTATAACACCATATGTGTAAAGTTAGGGACCCGACAGCACAGGAATGAAAACTATAGAAAAGGAAAAAGTTTGAACTGTAAAAGGCATGGAGGTAGTAAGAGGTCTTTCAAAATAAAAGAATGGTATAGCATATGCTATACTCTGTGCAGGGCGAAATATTGAATAGCAAGAATGGAGAAACATCTAGCTGTAGAAAAGCTAGATAGTGATGAAGAATCCAACATACTATATGGTTGCTATTTGAGGATTATTGCAGATATGCTAGATTTCTTAGTTACTGCCCATCAGTTGAAGATTAGTCTGTGACGTACTTGGATGCTAAGCAGAATTATGTCCATGGCTTAGCATCCATCCTTGAGGTGAAGACAGTAAATTCAGCTGCGGTATGTAAACTAGTGAGTAAAAAAGCAGTATATTTGTTCATCTCAAATAAAACCAAGCAATGTAATCTGACTGCAACTAAGATCTATGCCCCTATTCCCACAACAGCAGATGAGAATATAAAAGCTTTTTATGGCCAGTATACTTAATTGGATTATTGTAAAATCTTTATATCAATCAACAAGCAACAGCCTGTCTCCTCAAATGCATAATAAATGGGTCAAAGCGTTAGTCAAGTTTCCAAAGTCTTGCTGTGAAATATTAGTGGGGCCCTTCCAATATTAAAACAATTCTTAATCCAGTTGTATTTGAACAACAGGATATTTCTGCGGTTAAATTACTTGGCTCACATAGAATATGAGGGCTATAATTGTGAACCTTTCAGTAATAGGTCTGAAGCCATCTTGATGTTGCTAATCTTATTTCTCTGGCATTCTCTCTCCAGATTTTTTAACAGTTATGCTGCGATGGCATTGTGAATTTAGCTGAATGGCATGAGTATAGAAAGCAGTTTAGCATTAGGAAGTTTAGAAGCACAAGCTATGCAAATACTGTGGTTTTTCCTCTGTGGCCTACTACATTGCGTGGAAAAAGTAATTAAAGCTTATTCCCACTGCAACTTTTAAATAAACATGACAACAGGCAAATGTCTTATCCCTGAAAACGCTAATGTGGAAGCAGGGGCCCAGGAGCTGGTCCATTACTTCAATTATCAGGGATTCATGATGAGGAAGAACAGCAGTAGCTTTCAGGAAATATGCATGAGTCTGGCAATTGCTTGATCAGTTCTGACAGTCGCTGCCAAGTATCAAGTCCCATCAGGTGTCATTGTTAAGGGAAAAGCGTGGAACAGGTGGATTACTTTAGTTACCTAGGCTCCCTCCTGGAAATACAAGGCAGCTCTCGGGAGATCTAAAGGGCTAGCAATTGCTTGATTAAGTATGACATCACTGGCAAATATCACAAGGCAGCAAGTAATCACAGTAGAACCAGAGAGAGAGCGAACATAGAGCAGATGGATTGTTTCAATTATTTGGGCCCCTTGATGAATAAGAACTGCAACTGCCATCAGCAGATCCTGTAGCAGGCTAGTAATAACTGCATGACTATGACATCACTTAAAAATCTGGTATGGCTTAAGTATTTCAACAGCTGGAAAAAAAGCGCAGATTTTTCATAGCATGGACTTGACTCCCAGCTAACTTTAGCATGAAGAACTGTTTGAGAGAATGCTTGGCTCGCCTTCACCCCCTGTGATGTTTCACAATCCATTTCTACCATCATAGAGAAACCAGTAGGTTGGCACTTAGCTCAGTATCAGTACAGTGGTCTGTGCAATTGGCATTTTTTAGAAAGATTCAGAGGGAAAGCCGAGGTCTATTGCCAGGTGTCAGGGAAGAGTAACAGTTTACGTGTGCTTATGAACAGTTTTGGAAAGGGCTGAATACCAGCACATGATTCTACTTTCATAAAGCATTAGATCCCAAAACTGCCAAACCTCAAAGTTTGTTGGATAAAGATGAGACAACACTTGATAGATTTGCCTTCAGTCTTTCTCTCAGTTGCAGATAAAACCAACAACCCGCTGTAGTTTCTCTTTCCACATTTACTTTGTGTAATAAATTGTGTGTAACTGTGTTTTACAAGAAAACACGTACAAGATCACAATTCCCTTTTTAGTAAAAAAAAAAAAAAAAAGTATTTTTTATTGACATTTGTGTACAGAAATACAGCTTAGATATAGAAAGCTGAACAGAGCACTAAAAAGAACAAATAAATATTAAAGCCGATAGCTATTATTTTGCCAATCAAATGCCATCTGTCTGGATTTTCTTTTATCAGGTTTAAACCCAGAGATCAGCCTCAGTTAGTCCTAAGAGGCAGAATGAATTTTCAGTAGAGAGCTCTTACTTTAGATATATATTTTCGTTAATAGCCTATGTTAAAATGTTTGATTGCAGGATGCAGATATGTCAGCAATGACTTTTAATTATCCTCAGCATTGAATGCACAAAGAAATATTGTTATAAAAGTTATTAACACAGTTATTCAACCTGTGCCATGCTCTTACATTTGGTATAAGACAGGTAAAATGTGCTCCCCCACCACCCAGCCAAAGCCCAAGTTCCTCCTACATCCTCACGTTGGAAAATTGGAAATGACTCCAAGAGCAAGCTAGGGGCAGCTTCATTATATTGCCTCCAAGAATTGTGAAAGCCAGGGTTAATACCAGAGGTTTTGTTAAGGTTATAGTAGAGAAGTTGTACATTCTGTGTCTTTGAACTCAATTAAATAGGGGCATTTATTGCTTTATATTCCAAAAAAGCGTAATCCTTTTTGGCATCCTGTATATTTCCTATTACTGGGAAGCAGCTTTTAATTTTAAATTGAAAAATGACTTTTTGATAGAAATGGATTCCTCAAGAGACTGAACAGGGAAAGTGGAATCTGTCACCCATTTGCCAGGTTGGTATGGAGTCAAGAATGGAAAGTCATTACTATCTAATGGTAAAGATTTGGTGCTCTCAGTATGATTCTCAGTAATATCTTTTCATGCTGCAAAAAACCCCCACAGCACCAAATAGTCACTTGAGACATAATGACATCTACATTGGAAGAGTGGCAGTGAAAGGGTTAATGGACATGACTGAGGTTGCAAACATTATGAGTAAAGCCTCTAAATTTTGGTTGGTTTTACAAATCAAGAGACTTAATTATTTTTAAGGTTACTATTATTTTCTGCCCTGTTTTGTGATACTAGGGTGCATTGGGATCACATTTCTTGCTTCTGGCTCTTACGATTACAAAGAGGGCTTTCTTCTTTACTTCGGGAGCTGGAGCTTTAAGAAAGAAAATACTGCCAATTATTTCAAGCCTTGTGATAAAATAAGAGTTAAGAATGTGGCCTAGTTCCAGAGAAGCTTAAAAATAGGAACCCAGAAGCTCAACGCCCCCAAATAAGTAACAATAATACAGTGTGTATTAATTTTAAGAATCTTCTTATTTTCGGGGCAGAGGTCAACCCTCATTTCCAGAGTTGGTGGAGGCAGCGGCTGGGAAGTGGCAGCAGCAGTGGTGGGTGGGCACGCGGGAGGGAAAGTAGGGAAGCGACAGGGGAAGTGGCGGCAGTGGCAAGTGGGAGCATGGGGCCCACGCCGGTGCCCCGGGGCTGCTCAGGACCCAGTGTGGGACAGCAGGAGCATGGAGCCTGGGCACAGGGTCTGACTGGCTGCATCACGAGGCTTGCATGCAGTGTGCCCTAGCGGCACACCTCTGGGGATAGTTGCGCATGATAGAACCAGCAACCCAGCCCTGCTCACTGCTATGTGCAAGTCCAGCTCTGCTGTTCTCCCTGCCTCCCCAGCTGAGCTCCATGAGCTGCACCACTGCCCTCATCAGGTGGGGCTCGGTGGGGTTGGCCCCACATGCTCCCGCCACCTGCAGCCAGGGACTAGGGTGGGAGCGCAGGGAGCTGTGTCCTATGTGGCCAGATGGGGCTGGCCCCACTTGCTGCCCCCAGAGGCAGCTCCAGGGACTGGCACACTCCAGGCACTCCAAGGACATACCCATCCCCACACACATACACCCACACCCTCCCACAAACCCTGCCCCCACCATTCCCACAAACATACCCTCCCACACACACACTCCCACCCCACCCACCCTAACCCCACACCCTCCCACTGCCCCCACCCCAACCACATACCCCTATATACATGATGAAAACATGCATCAATTGGGACAAAAATATTTTTTTAAATAAAATTAAAATAAGTTATAGTAGATGTTGGATTTTTTTATCATATGATTTGTGGGGGGGTTTCTGGTTTCAGGATGGCAGCACCCTCCCTCCCAAAAGGCATACTTCCGGGGCAAGGGGAGGGACTTCCAGTGGCAAAGGTCAGGGGTTAGAGGTGGGACTTCTGGTCCCAAGATGACCGGGGCGGGGCACCCATCAAGGGGCAGGACTACCCTTATGGTCCTCGGCAGCTCACCCAAACTTAAGTGGCCCTCCATCCAAAATCATTGCCTGCCCCTGCTATAAGCAACGTGGGGACTGATGAAGAAAGGGAGGAAGTGCTGTGAAGGGGGAATCTGAAGGAGGAAAGGGGAGTCATGAGAGTTTGGGGAGAGGGGAGACAGTAAGAGTAAAGCGGTCAGGGGAGGGAAGAATAATAGAGTGATTCATATAGAGAGGAAGAAAAGAGATGAGATAAGGAAGAGGGAGCTTTAGATAGAAAGAACTGACCAAAGAGAATGAGAAGGTTTGGGGAGGGAAATGAGGCATCATGGGATATTGATGGGGAGGTAAGACAGCAAATACTTATGCTGAGAGGGAGTTGGTGAGGAGAGAAGAGAGTCAAGTGTTGTGGAAGAGAGAGGTAAGAAACAGGCATGGAGTATACTATGAGAGAGAGGGGAATCCATTCGTTTTCCTCTAATGGAGAGGAAAGGAAAGATGAATGAGATTTTGCAGGGAATAATGGGGAAAAAACATGATATCAGTTGTTCTCAACCTTTTTAGACTCCAGGCACATCTCATTGGCTTCACGGTACCCTGTGGAAAATGTGAGTTTTGAGTTTTCACTCATTTTTTTGAATAGGGAAAAATAGTAGGGCAATTCTTCTGTTGCAAATAACTCAGACCACACAGATTCAAAATGCTTTTGACACAGTGGATTTCCCTTTGAAGTCTCTGGTTTATATTGTGAATCATATAGATGTTTCCACACCTAACAGTGTTAATATTGTGTGGCACCTGGTAGCACCCTTAGAAAGATCTGCTGGCATCGCTGGAGTGCTGTCTCATCCAGGTTGGGAATTGCTGCTCTGTTTGGGGAGAATGATTCTGGGAAACAAAAAACATCAACCAAAGTTTATAGCTGAGGAAGTCCTTAAAGGACATTTCCCTAAAGATTTCTTGAGAACCTAAAAGATGATCAGAAATTACTAAAATGAGGGGTCTTCTGGCAGGGGATGTGGATGGGAGATAAAATTTGGAAATCAAAATACTGTGTTTCTTGGTAATATGTGGAGTTTTTCTACCATCAGGAAAGTCTTTGTCCCTTCCCTAATATTGTTTGCAAAATTTCTCCATTGACCATGCTTATTTCTGGTTAAATCATCTAAAATAATTTCCAGAGCTCATGTGTTTCAAAGTCACATTTTTGGTGAAGTAGCAAGCCAAGTTCTTAATGAGTTAGGCCTTGTGGCACATTGATTTTCGGTGGCGCCTAGAGCTCTCAACCTCTAGATTTTCACACACTATTAATGCCTAAAACTAGTTTAAAGTGCACTTCAGGCAGCTTGAAATAACACCACTCCAGGGCAGGTTTATCTCTGATCCATGTTACCCAGATCATGTTCCATTAATGTGTGGCTGCTCCCCACCGATGAGCTGCCCAAGTTGCAGTCCTTCAGCATCCCATGATGCAGTGTCCCCTCCCATGCCCTCCTGTCCTTTGTGGACTAACATTCCTCCCGCTGAACTCTACTGTCCAGGGGACAGTTCTGGCACCAATGCAACTCCCCCTCCCACTTCTGAGGATTTGACCTTCCTAACCCCCAGGGTGCAACCCCATGCAAAATGTCCTCAGACAACATGCCAGCTAGCCAGGTCTCAGGGCACAGACAAGACCAGGAGTGGGGTTTTGGGGAGATGAGGGGAACAAGGTAGGGGGCCTCAGATCCCCATGAGCTGGGGCTTCCTTCCCAGGGCAGGGCCAATAGTTCCCCCAAAAGCACTTTCCTTCACTTCTCCCACTTCCCAGCCACCCCAGGAAGCACAATCTGCACCTGCCACACCCCAGTCTGAAATACCAATTGATTAAAGCATGAGACCTTCTTTAATTTACTTATTCTTCAATTTTTTTGTTTGTTTCTATTCTTTGCTTTCTTTTATTTTATCCTTCAGTGGCTGACATACTTCATGTCACCACCATTCCCCCACCCCCATTTCCTATCCACCTCCCCTTTCATCACCCACCTTTTATCCCATTAACTCTCTGCCTCCCAACTGTATGTTCCCACCCCAATCCATCTCTGATACACACCCACCTAGAGCAGGAATAGAAATCTGTCCTGCCTCACCAACCCTACAGTAGCTCACAGCTGTTGCTCCTAGTCGGGCCTCTGTTCACCAGCCCTCTAGTGGCAAGTTGCAGCTGTGCAGGTAGGAGACGGTCAGAGGTGGTTTTTAGCCCTAAGGTGTAACTGCTCCAAACTGAAGCTGGTACTAACACTGATCAATATTTTACCAGCTCAAAATGCAACGTGTAAGGGCCTTGTTACATGGTAATTTTGGGCAGTTCCTAGACCTCTTAACACCTGCATTGGCTGCACATGAACACCTAAAACTAGTTTTGGGCACTTGTTAGGCAGCTCTAAGTTACCCCATTCCTGTGCAGGATTATCTCTGATCTGTGTTATGCAGCTTATGTTACACTAAGGACCCCTCTATTCCACCCCCGCTGACCCAGATTGGGCCCACTACTCCCTGCTGCTCCCCTGCCCCCCATACCCCAGATCCCCATCCCCCCCTTTTGCAGCCCGGGCAGCCACAAGTAAGTAATGCACGGGGGGCGGTAGGAGGCAGGATACGAGGGAAAGCCCTGGGGTGTTGGGGGAGTGGGAAACCAGAAGAGCCCTAGGGGGCAGGGAGAAAGCCCAAAGGGGTGGGGGGTATTCTTATCTTTGAGGCCCTTGCTGGCTTGAAATGTGACTGCTCCAAACACAAGCTAACACTAACACCGATCAATATTTGTGTGGCTCACATTGTAAGGTCTAAAAGGCCCTTATAGTCAACCAAAGATCTCATGCCTTCTTTTGAAAATGTAGGGATTGTTTTAATTCCTAGCCAGTACTGTTAGGGACGTGACCTATTGCAACTGTTCATTTCCTGTCATAAAATGGTTTGCAGCATTAAATAGCTGTCCTGTTTCATCACAGAAGTAACTCTTTCCTTCTCACTAAAGCAATTAAATCTCATACAAGTGGAAACCTAATTCTTTCTTTGCTTTTCCTTGCTTTTCTTTTTAATCATTCACTATACAGCAGTGTAAGTGTAGAGTATTATGCCATGTGAGTTTTAGCAGTTTAGAAATAATAGTCCAGGACAAAACTAATATCTACTAGCTGCCATCAGCACAAGAAAACAAATATTGTGTTCATATATGTGGATTTTCAGAGCATCTGTTTAATCTGAGAGCCCATTTTTATCTTAAAAATAGGATGGAGAAATGTTTCAGGGTGTTGTGTAATTTAATTGAAATATCTATTTGGGCCATTTACCATTCCAGGCCTCTGACACTAAAATCTCATCGGTGGCCCTAAAGATCAAACCACTGCAAGGAATGCCTTTGAAGGAGTGAAGATAGCCTTTATTTTATAGGTTTTCTGTTAGAATCATCCACTAAAGACAGAATAATGGTCCCAAAGAACTATATTCAGATGAAGATGATTGTGCATGTAGATCCAAAGGCCCTTCAGGAAATGGTGGACCTTTGACCCTGGATAAGGAATGCACATGAAAGACATTGGGCTGAAAGACTTTGTCTGTTACCATTCTTCTGAACTGCAAATATCTGAACGAGATAAAGGAAGCAAAATTCACAGCAGACCTTCTAAAGGGCACAGAAACTGAGTGGCTGACATTGGGACTCAGCCAATCTGCCTTGTTGCTTTGCAATAGTATACCTGCCTACTCAGTGCCTTCAACCTTCCTGCAGCTAGAAAACACCCCAAACCTTCCTTTTTTTCTTTTTTTTTGGTTATGTTGAATTTATTTCTATTTTCTGCTTGGAATGATTTAGCTATTTTAAATTGCTTTGGGTTGCTGTAGTGACACTAGAACCTCATGGATTGGTGTCTCAAATATATATGTAATATAATATATATGAAGATGAGATTTATTTTTTTTTGAGGTAAATGCAAAAATTATGCCAAGTATTATACTTGGCTCGCTGACTTAATGCCATGCCTTTGCCTGCAGCTGAATGAGTAGTTAAATACTACACTTTATTTGTCTTCATAGTTAATGACTTGCCCAAGTTTAAAATGCCAAGAGTTCATTAACTGATTCGGTGAACTGGCATTCACAATATGGTCAGCCTTGGCTACCTGGGCGTTCAGATGGATTTGTTACTCTAACATATTGAGCTATGATTAAGTCAATATGAAAACTTCTAGTGATTTCAAAAGTTTTGTTTACACAATGTTCCATATCCTTGTAACATGTTATAAATATGTAAATATACCCTTGTTTTAAGATGTAGCTCTGTTATACTGTTTGGGATGTTACAGTGTATGGATTTCATGTAATAATTTAGGCTGTGCTTAACCTTTACCTTACATTTGATTCTTATTGTTATATTAATGGGTGTGTACCAGGGTGTGTCTGTTGTGTGCATGGCTATTGCTAAAAAAAAATGGGAGTAGTGGAACTTTTGTCCCCTTTGTGGACTCTTTTAATGCACCCCTTTCTCCTGTATGTTGGGCTTCTCCAATTTCCCCAACTCTTACGTTGCATAGTAGCCTAGGGGCTGGTATGCTTACCCAGCCATGCTTGCCCAATTAGTCTGCCTGAGTTCAGGCATCTATAGTTTTTCCTTTTGAAAGTCTATAACCACTGATATATTTAGAGGTAGTTAGTTGTGTTAGTCTGAGGTCAGGGTGGGTGGCATCCTAGGGTACATACAAGTGTTACATTTAAATTAACCTAATCAAGGTTAAATTTATTTAAATGCTCCAGCATGGAGGAGTTCACAGGGCTTAAGTTGCTCTAAGAATGGTGCACCCAATCTAAAGTGGGTTTATATCAGAGGTGAACTAACTTTAGATCTATGAAGAGTAAATGCAATCTAGCAAGAGTTTACCTGACCCAGTGAATGCCTGCAATGTTCACAGCACAGCTCTGGGACTGGGAGAGCCCAGCCACTCACCACAACCCAAAGGCCATGCTGCTCATCCACTCTGACCCTGACTGGGATCATTTTAACCTCCTGTAACTACTCCTTTTGAGCAAACGGCATCCCGCACTGACCTGCCAGTGTGCCCTCACAGTGGCAGGGACTCACAGACTCGCCAGCCCCCTGGATCCACCAACTCCCCCCACTGCCCTGTGGATGTGCTAGCCTCCCCCCTCTCCATGTTACCTCTGGCTACCCATGCCACCCCTGGCAAGCAGCAAACACCTGCATGTGCTGCTCCCAGATTAGGTTTAGGGATCTTAAATTAGGTGGCACTTGCACCCATTTTAATTCCTGGTCCACCCAAAGTCTTAAACCATCAGCCTGACAGCAGCATTTTTAGTCAGGCAGTATTGAGGGAGTCACTTGACTTAATGGTTCATTATAATCTTCCTGATCCCTTCTAAACTCTTCATTCCACAGGTGTTTATGACCCTCTCTTCTTTTTAATGTTCTTGATGTTCCCCCTGTCAAGATCCTTTGTTCTGTCTGTTAACTACTCCTGGTAATGAAGCTCCTATTTCACAGCCCTACAGATTACCCATTCATATGAAGTTATAGTTGTTTTTGCTTTAATCTTAAACTGAATCATCAAGTCCTAAACCCATCGTGTAATAGTAAAGCTTCTAGTTAATTTTTAACTGGAGAAAAATGTGTTCTTTTTGTGTGATAATGCACCTCACCGTTTGCACCCCCATTTTCAAAATTCTAGATCTGCCCATGGTGATGTCAAAAATATATAGTGATTTGAGGAAATCGGCAGCCATCTATGAAAACTTATGGGTCTCTGACCAAGTTAGGCTCTAAGGCTGTGGGTAGATGAAATGAAAGGCGTGTATGCACAACACTTTAAATGGGCTAAGTGCTTTTGCACCACTTTAATGGTGTCAGTGTTTGCATGAGTCGGCGGTGTATTGTGCATTAATTCAAGCTGCTGTAGGAAATTCGGTGGAGTAATGTGCCTTAAATGACTTGGGGTGCAGCAAACTAAAACTCCTTCGAGTTTGGCTCACCTTCAAGCAGTTTTAGTTTGCTGCCCCTACAGCCGCAGAGCGAAGCGCCGGGCTCCATGCAGCTCCATGGCTCTGCAGGAAGCCCTGCAGGCAGCCTGGCAGCATCCCGGGAAAGCAAGCTCTGCCCAAGAAAAGCGGCGAGCCTGATATCTTTTTTAAAACCCACCGCTTCAATTTAGGGCTCCTGTTTCATCTACACACGCCCTAAGGTGCCACCCTACCCTGCCTCCCGAATGATGTACATAATGACATTCTTAATGCTATGTTATGTTAAAGTACTATTAACATAAAACCTCCTCTGCAAGCTGTCTCTGGCCAAAAAGCAGGCTATTCAAAATGAAGAATACCACAGCACTCCAACCTTACTACAAGAATAGTTTCAGCATTGTCTTTTATAAGAACCCTTAAGTATTTATACAGAGGCGGCTTATCTTGAACCATTTTCTTTTCCTGCTTGTTTTTCCCCCCTAATAATGTTCTTTTAAACCAAACAAGCAACTACCTCATTAACAATGTCAACAGTACTCATTAACAGTACTCATAATTATTATAGAGCAACTTTACTTCCACACATGCCCATTCCACCTTGTTCAGAAGGAAAACAAATGATTTGGCCAGTCTGGGCAGATCTTTAGTTTGCAGACGACAATGCCAGGCTCTTCTGGAGGTTGAATTATAAAGATTTGACACTTTGCTTAAAATATCTTCTGCCCTTTGCAGAAGTGAGTGAATAACCAACAGGTGACAAGTTTGTACTGAAACCGTTAAAAGGGGATTAACTTTTTTCTTTTATGATTAATGACCCCTCTTTGCCCCATGTTTCTCATTGCTTGTTTAATACATTTTTAAAAATTAGTAAAATAATTGCTTTAAGAAAATCATTATGATTCTGCTATATGATTTTGAAAGGGTGTTTTACAGTTTCAACTGAAAATATTGTTATTATTTATCATTCAGCATGTTAGCCTAGTATTCATATACAGATATAAAAATGTAAGCAGTCTTAACTCCTGACTGTTCCCTCGCACCCTGCAAGGGTGCGAAATTGAGACATGATGAAAGCCAAAAACAAAATGTATCTCATTATGTTGGACCCAAGAAAATCTCTGTTCGTTCTTTCTTACTGTGCCTTCATCTCCCTTTGTGGAGATCAGTATTGTTAAATCTCGTGTGCCTGACTAAATGCTCTACTTTTGGAACTTGGGGTTTGGAGGTTTTTCAAATGATTTTTCTTAGCCTAGAGGCCATAACTGAAATGCTGAATCTAACAAGGCCAAAGTGGTGTGCCTTCATATCGTTTCCTTTGAAATAGTCTTGTTTTTCCTATAAGTACTTCCTGGACTTCACACAATATCTAAGAAAATGTGAGCTAGTGTCATGCTAAAAGGAGGTAAGTGATAGGTGGATGTATAAACAGGCAAATTCTGAGTAGCATTAGACAAGCAGTATTACTTTTTGAATAGAAAATTGGTGAAATGCTCTCCCCAGTTTGGTGTCACCAATTTATAAAGGATGTCAAAAATCTGAGGGACAAGAACTACAAGAATCATTCAAGGTCTGGAAAAAATGACTTGCAATAAGCAACTGAAAAGTATTCAATCTATTTTCCTTATCAAAGGGAAGGTTAAAGGATGATATAATCCCAGTCTAAGTACCTGAGAAGATATCTCATGTTAGGTGGCTCATTAATCATATAGACAAAAATATAACGAGATCCAGTGGCTGGAAGATGACACTGGAAACTTTTGAACTGGAAGTAAGGTACAAATTTTTAACAGCTGGAGTAATTTATCTTTGAAATAAAGGAATGTAATAGATCCATCAGTTGAAGTCCTTAAATCAAAATTAGGGGGTCCTTAAAAGACTTGTTCGATATCAAGTTCAAGGTACTGACTTATTCAAGAATTACTGGGTGAGATTCTTTGGCGTGTGTTATGCAGGAGATCAGATATGGCAATTGTAATATTAGAAATAACTGCAACCATAATTGATATAGTTATGAGGAAATGGGAGTGGTCCCCAAAAAGAGGCAAAAAGTAGGCATTAAAAAGGGGAAAGAAAGCTAATGCATCCTCTGGTGTTGGCATAAGAGCACTTCTATAACATAACTTCTAAGTAGCAACCAAAAAAGAAGAGTCTTATCACACATACCCTTTTTTTGAGACTTATCACACATCCCCCACTCCCCCCTTTTTTTTTAGTATGGTTTTCAGACCGTCTCTCTCAAGTATCAGCCTTCTTCATGTCCACAAATCACTGGTCCCTTCTACTAAATGAAACCTGCTACTTTTACTACTTCTCTGGGTTTGCAGAACAAATGCAACACATCTCCTTCACCTGCCTTTAGCATTACTGGATACAGGGCGTCATATTTCAAGCCTCTGAGCCAGGTCCTTGATCCTACTCAATTTTTTATGCTATCGAATCTAAGCTCAATATAACTGATAACCTGGCCCTTCCATCTCCCTGCAACTTTTTTCTCCATTTCTAACTTTTCTTTCAGCAAAATAAAAAGAAATATCTTGAAACACAAGATTCATAAATATGAAGGTCAAATGGGTTCAGTGTGATTACTTAGTCTGACCTTCTCCATGACACAGGCAATATAAATCAATCCTGAATCAATTCTTAAATTTTCCTTCAACTACAGCATATATTTTAGAAAAAACATCCAATTTTAATTTAAAAAATTACCAGTAATAGGATATAACCACAACCTGTAGGAAGCTGCTCTTGTGATTAATTATAACCTCAATATTATAAAAAGAGAAAAGAAAAATGCCTAGTTCAGATTTGGCTAGCTTCCACTTCCATCATAGGCTCCTCATATACTTTTGTCTGCTAGAATGAAGAGCCCATTCTCAAAGTCTTTTTACCCTCTCATGTAGATATGTGTTGACTTATGATCAAGTCATCCCATACCTTTCTTTCTGAAAAGTTAAATAAATTGAGCTCTAGGTTTTCTTACAATAAGAACAGTTCCCTGTATTCTAATCTTGATGGTATTTCTAGGATTTTTAACTTTTCTGCAAAGTTTTGAAGCCACACTGTTGCATTCTTGGTCCTTTGCCATCCAGAGGACAAGAACCTATTGCATGCTGAGAAGGATCAGTTCTCTCCACAGCTGTGTTTGCAGTCTCGAGGAAGAATTGTTGCAAGCAATAGTTCAAGAAATTCTGGGATAGAGACTTTTAGCTACCTCCTAGAGAACCATAGCTCATCCTTAGTCTTCTTCATCTTCCATGTACTTTGCCATTTTCTTCCAGCTGTTGCAGACTCTGAAGCTGTAGCCTTTCATCTGGTTGAGAAAACAAGATATGTTTTGGCTTCTGCATTCACTGTTTGCATTCATTAAGCTTCACTGGGTGCATCTACACTTGCAACCAATGTGAAACAATGAACTCCAAAGCATTTTGAGCCAGAGGGGCATAGCATCTACATATGCTCCTGGGACAGCAGCAATTTGACCCACAGTGGAGCAGGCCCAGGCTGGCAGGGGACATGAGGAGGGTCAGCCCCGGGCTCTGGGTGGCAGTGTCAGGTGGCAGAGGGGCTGGCTGGGGCACAAGGCTACTGAAAGTGCGGGGTTGTGTGGCTAGACAGCAGGCAGGAGACTGGCCCCTGGCTAGCTGGTCTGACCAGCACATTTTATACCTGCATTTAATCATAGTAAATTACTCTGGCAGTACCAACTTACGCAGGGATAAATTAGTTTGCTGTGGCCTAATATGTAGACAGTGATGCTTTCCTCCACAACTAATTAGTCTACTCCACAGTAAGAAACATGTATAGATGCAGCCACTGTATAGGTAAAGTAATAGTACTTCTATATAGTGTTGCTTCCTTTTGGTTATCAGCTGGCTCTGTTCAGACAACTCTTTTACGTTCTAACCAGACACACTGCTTTTAGATGCTTCTGTATCATTTTCTCAAACTGCTGACCAAATGCCCTACTTTTGTAAGTCAGCATTGTTCCAAGGACCCTACTGTGCCCCATAATGATTGTCCCCATTTCAGTTGCTACGTTTGTCAAGTAAAAATCAAACTTAGGTACAGGAAGCATGAGGTGTTGGTTGTCATAATACATGCCACCCTATGCGCTGTTCTTTCTGGACTTCTCTCTCATGCTGATGGCATCAGCGCAGCTTTGTTCTGGACTGGGTGATTTCCTTTGCTTAGCAAATTCTGATTGCTTCACTCCTCAGTCACAGCGCTGTCTTATCAGAGACTGAGTTAGCCTTCGAAATCACAGGACTGCCTCTTCAGCCTTAGCTCAGTCAAGCCCCTTTTATGATTTTATTATCTTTCAGTTATATTTCCTGTCCGAAGTCCCTTCCAGCCCTACAATCTATGAATCTATGGTTTCACCTTTTTAATACTCCTGCTTAAAAATATATCCTTGATATGTTTCTGTTTTATTTGAAATGCAGTATTCCCTTGCCTTAAATACAGTTTCTTAGTTAACTTCCTCTGCCTGAGTTAACTGAAAACTATTAAGCTCATCAAATGCTTCAGAACCAGCTATTGTGAGAAATAAATCTGCTTTATGACCGTCTGCCTTTTTGTTGGTACACTGCATGGATACAAGAAATGTCCTCCTTTAACTCTTTTCTGTATTTCCAGAGTTTTAGCATTGGTACAGATTTTAACTGGTCCTTCTCTCTGCTGAAGATATTTTGTGTCTCACTGCTCAGTACCATGTGGCAGCCAGTGCTCACTTTGTGCTCAGCGTGCTTTCAGGAGATCTGTATTCTGTGTCCGTTTCCAACTAGCTATGCATAGCAAGAGCTTCATGGTTTCCACAGTGCAGACTCCTTTTCTAGGAAGCTCAGACCTTGAAGTCACAATCCCCAATACAACAGGAAACATCAGCCCTCCTCATTTTTGAAGTGACCACTTAATCATCTCAGCATGTCTTGATTGGGCCTTAGGCGTAGATATCTGTTGATTCTCAGTTGCTCTCAGTATTGCTTCTAGATAAGTCCCACTTTCTTAGCATCACTTCATATAACATCTGCTGTTGGTAACTGCTCTTGCTGGGAAGAATGAGATAAGAGATGCAAGAAGAAAACTACTCTCAGAAATGTTGTTCATCGTGGTCCTTTTCCCTATATCCCTCCAATATTCCTTTGACGTATGTTGCCTGGAGTGGTGGGAGAAGGACTTGATTTGGGGGTTTGTCTGCTTGTGTTTTTCTGTATTTTTTTGTGTGTGCTTTACTTTTTTATTTATATATTTTGTTCTGAAAGTCTACAAAGGAAGAATAAGCTTATGAGTCAGAAGAAAACTTATGCAAAGGAAGAAAGCTTGTCCAATCTCTGATGTTCTGCGTCTGGTAGGTGGAGCCAACATGATCTTAGAATCATCGAAACATCGTAGCAACATCTCGTACAAGTTGGGAGAAAAGAGGACCAATGCAACGAGAATTGCCCGTTAGTAATTTTCCCTCAAGAGACATGAAATGACTGGCTCTGAATCTTAAAAACTTTTCGAGGACCACGTATAAAGTCTGTTTGCTCCAAGGGACTGTCTTCAGGGAAAGTGTGAACCTTGATATGATTTTGACACAAGTCCGAAGAACGTCAGTTTAGCTGGTTTCATTGCCCCTTTGTTCTGTTGTCTAATATCTACATTGCTTGTCTCACACAGCTCTGAACCTTAGTTCCTTCAGGGTATATGAGACAGCTGCTGCAATTCTGGCAGCAATTTTGTAAGTCTTCTGTGGTGCTGTATTTCATAATAAGTGTAGGTCTTTCCACTTCTAAGATTGGTTAGATTTTTTTATATATATACTTTTTTCCCCTGTATATGAACATCTGTATTCCATTGATCATCAATATGATTTCAAAAGCTACATGTCTGAGAACCTAATTCATGAGTTATTTCACTGGTCTGTCACTGTACTAATAATCCCTTATCTAGTCTACATGATAACAGCGGTATCTTGAAAATCCCAACCAGATTGTTCAAGGACTCTAAAGAAGTTGGGTACCCAAACACCAGTGAATGGCAGTGCCAAAATCTCATTAACTTCTTCGAAAATCTCAATCTAAATGCTAAGATATTACGCTTCCTGTTTGATGAAGACAAATTAGAACCTCCATCATAAGAATAAAAATGGTATTAAATCATAAAACAATCTGTGTGGTTAGATTTCAAAGGCAAAGCACCTCAGCCACAATGAGGAATTAATCCATCATTTTTTCTTTTAGAGAAAAATATTTCAAAATGCGAAGGTTTTCCTATTTGCATTATTCATATTTATTAGGATTTACATGGCTTCATTTTACTGTTTTGTTTTCTTTTTTTAAATTTCTCTGCTCCCACCAAGGGTTCATTGCCTGATCTCAAGATACACACTTTGCAAAAGTATCCAGAAGAAAAGTGAGGATAGAAGTGGTAGTCAAGTGATATGCTTTATTTTGTACCAAGTCAAACAATTTAGCTTTCAGATAACAAGAAAATAAAATGTAATGTGAGTTGTCAAAAAGCTGACACTCTAAATACCAGAAAATATTAAAATCTATTGTGAAGAAAAATAAAAAGCATGAATCACTCCATCTCATGACACATTTCAAAACTGCCATACATAGCACAAATTATAGTGTGTTTGATGGTATCAGGGATAATAGTACTTGAGAGTTCCTCTCTGAGCACCTAGCATTACCACTAAAAGGGTTCAATTGTCTTGGCTTACAGTATATAGGTGCATAGAAAAGATTAAGGTTGCAATTGCTAAAAATAAAAACCCGATACAAGAACAAAATTACTGCTAATAACTTTAGTCAAAGAAAAAATAATTTCACATGTCATATTTTATATTCTTCCCGCAGTCCCAATTTGTGTCTACCTGTAAAATATTTCTTTGTTTTTGTACTGTCTTCTTTATAAATTCTGTCTAATATATCGTATAGGTGTGCTCTAATGAACACCCTGGAACACGTTATATTTAACTTCATTCACTGGTTTGTATTCAAAAGAAAATAATGTGCATTTTTATTGCCGCATATAATATTCATATAGATAAAGGAGACATGAGTCAGAAATGATCTTTGTGACATTATTCAAAGCATTATTGGCCTAACACTAAATTTATATTTCCAGTTGCGTAAAAGCATCTGAGGATGAAAAGGAAGGTATCTCAAACCCAGACAGATGTAGACAGAGTGATAGTAATTCAGAGAAAAATATCAACAGTAACTAAGGATTGGGAGAGATTGATTTAAGACTTCTGGCAAGGCAGTGACCGCTCTGGCCCCAAGCCAAAAAAGCACTTAAGCCCTTACTGAACTTAAGCAAGTAGTCCCATTAAAATTAATAGAACTACTTGCATGCCTAAAGGTAAGCACATGCTTAACTTTTCTTTTCTAAAGAAAAGTTAAGAATGGTTTGGAGGCCATAGAAGTCAACAGAAAGACTCTGTTGAAGGCCAGTGGGGTTTGGATGAGGCCCAAAATTGCTATAATGGGTTTAGGTAAAATTTTCTTTATAGTAGTGTGGTCCAGTAAATGAGATTTGGGTTTATAAGCCAGGAGACTCCTAAATCCAAGTCCTTATCTATCAGCATGTCAGCAAAGTCTGGTACATAAAGCTTCCATTGAAAAAACTGATGAAAAATGTGCTGTCTCCAAAAATGGTGAGCACCTACAACTTTTCTCAACGTTATTGAAGCCATAAACTGGCACCTTACTTCAGGCTGGTTATCACCTCACATTCTCTATAATGAAAGAGAAACCACATTGCCCTCAAATGGTGGTTTCCTATGGCATCAAGGGGTTGAGAGAAACATTTGGTCCCATTGAGAATGCCTTTCTCAACATGGCCTCTTGAAGGCAGCCTGTGGCTTCATTCCCATTGAGAACAAGGAGATGGTGTTCATTTTGACAGAGGACAGTTCTCCATTGGATTTTCTCTGAAGAAGTACCCTTAGCAATACTTAAAAAGGGATGTTTGAACCACAGTGTTTGAACCACGTTAAAGGGAAATGACCATCAGGCCTAAAGAAAATTCTTCCAGAAGAGCATATATGCAGGATTTCAACGAGGTTAAGTTGTACAGGGTGTTTGAACCATCCATCTGCTGTTGTCTAGATGCTTCACAAGAAAATAAAGCAGTAAAGAAGATATGTGCATGTATAATATGTGTCATATACCTTTGGACATAGTTATATTAAGGGTCACTCTCATTGCCAACAGTTCATTCCAATAATGTATTAAGGTAACATGCTTTAACCCCCATCACAAGATGGTTGCTCTTTCATCCTTGTAGAGGAAGCACAGCTAAATGAGAGGAAGTTGCAATTTGTCCTCTATCTTTTGCATCTTTCAGTAGGACCACTTGCTCCAGCCAGTGACCCCAGTGCAAACCTGGAAGCCCAGGGGGTTGCTCAGGTATCATCGAGGGCAAAATTTTCCTGCAGAACTGGAAAAAATTCAGTTGAATTTGCAGAACTGACAAATAAAAAACGTAGCCTGTTCCTTGTGAGCTGAGTACATGTAATATGTATAAAATTAAGTGACAATAAACATGAAAAGGGGCTATTTCACAAAGTTTCACATTAAGTTAGCAGACTGACTATATCACTGACTCTTATTTTTGAATAGCATAACAAATTGGAGAGATATGAAATGATTGGATGCATATTTTAGGTTTTCTGCAGAAGTGGAAGAACAAAATATGTCTTAGGATAACAGTGAAACAAAGAAAAGCACAAACAAAGTTAATTATTAGATAGCGGTTGCTGTCCCCAGGTGAAGCAATAGAGGACCTATAGCTTGAGACACCTGAACAATATAGATTTGGAGGGAGCCATTCGCATTTTCAGGCAACAAGCTAAATGACGAATTCCCGTAAATCTAACTTCTGTGCTAATCCAGCATTTGATTTTTTTTCTCTTTAAAGATCCCAAACCAGATGTGATTTCTCCCCCTCCCCTTTCTCTCTCCCCCTCCCCACAATAGTCTTGTATATTCAGCTATAAATTAGTAACAGTTTTTTGTCCTTGGATGAGTTTTTGCACATAGTGATGGGAACCAAGTAGTTTTTGTGGTGTAATGTAATTTCCAAGAGAGAGACACTTGTAAGGGGAAATGCCATGTGTGTGCAAAATGTTGATGGTGACACAAAAGGTGTATTGCTGCAAATGAGCTCAATATGGCCTCTAGGAAGCCTCAAATTCAAATGTAGTTGCATCAGAAATTATACCAGTAGCTGCCTGTACCAGGAGGAGATCCCACACTCCTGGTGCACTGCACTGACTCATTAGCGCTGCTCTTTTACAGTGACACAGAAAGGTTTGCATTATGTAGCAGTTGTGACTACTTAACATAGAATCGGTAAAGTGCTATCTCTTCATTTCTAGGCTTATTTTAGGAGAGTAAAAAGGGAGGCTCAGACCCTCCATTTACTCTTAGAGGTGACAGTCTGCATTACTTTCTGGTTTCCCCTTGCATCCTATGCTCCCAAGCTGGGGAATTTGCTAGTATGCATAGAACTGGCATAACACAACTCCCCACAGCCCCCGGGACAGGGGACATAATGAAATAATGGAAGCCTCACTCTTGCTAAACATACCTTTATCAAAGCAGTGAATCTGGCTCATTAATTTCCATTTTATATTATATTTTTAAAATTTCCTAAAGTTTTTTGTCAAATTCACAGGCTTACGCTCATGCTATTTCCTCCCAGGAAGTACCAGTGGGTCTTTTCTTAGTATTAAAGGAAAGTTAATGCAAGTAAATCCCAATGGGAATTTGGTCTAAAGTTCTTTTAAATCAATGTTTCTCTGTTGCAGTGCTGAGAGAGTTTTCTTACTGAACCCAAAAGCTAAGACTTCAACCTGCAGCTGCATTTTCAGAAACCGGTTATTGAGCTCTCCGGTCTGAGTGCACACATCTGCCAGCAGATCTCTATCTTAGATGCATACAAAAGTGGCTGTCTTCTAATTTACATGAAGGAAAATATATAATCTGTGTCATCCTGGGGGCGGGCAGAGGGCAGGCATACATTATAATGAGTTAGCATGTGTTCCCATAGTAACAAGGAGACAATATGTGAGGCTTTCAGTGAAGGTTTTTGGAATATACCTTCCTGAAAGTATCATCCAAACTTCTCATTTGATACCAGCTTTCTGAAATTGGATTGATTTATTACTTGTGGTGGTGCTGCTGTTGGATTTCGTCATGTCTGAGCCAGTTTATGACCTTTTATTTATTACGTTGTGTTATACCAAGACCAAGCAGCCCCATTGTGCCATGGGAAGTACGAAGTAAGAGGCAGTCCTTGTCTAGGAGACAACGTTTGTAGTCTAACTGGACAAGAGTGATCAGGGAAGCATAGAGGAGTGAAGTTAGTGGCTCAGTGTCATACAACAAGCACGGAGGAGCGGCAGAGCTGTGATTATAATCCCTGTTCTGGCACTCGGTCCAGTACCCTGCCCATTGGACTATGCCTCATCTTTCTCTCAATGGAGAGTATCTGAGAGAGACCAAACAAAAATCTGAACCCCCCGTAGCTATAGACCCATTCTCAGCTTTAAATAGGAAATCTTGAGGAGACACTCCTTTGGGCCTTCCCTCCTTTCTCTTAATATTTTCTCATTATCCTGTCTTTGTACAAAATTGTTCAGCTGAACATAAAGTGACAATGTGACAATAATGTTTTGCTCCTGACAGAGGTCCTACGCTCTGAGAATTATGGTACCTAATATGAAATATTGCCCTCTCCTATGATATTGTCTTCTCCTTCCCCTCCTTTCCATTGGTCAAAAGTATTTAAAGGCACACTCAGTCTCCCTCAAAGTTCCTTGGAAAAACATATGGCAAAGAACACCACAATACAGTAACAAATTCACTTATTTCCTCTCTAAGTTGCTGTGTAAAGTTTGGCCCCGCATGACTGACAAAATAATTTAATCTGTTTAATTTGTTGGAAGTGGAAACTGAATCTTGCTCATTAGTAATTTCAATTAGTATTGGCTCTTGCCAAGGTTTTATAGCTAAGATGCATATTTTGCTTGTTAGAATATCTGTGCAATCAGTATGATGTGTGAACTTGTCCAGTATTTATTTTTAGTACGATGCCCACATTTTAATACCAAGAACTGAGCAGAATCCAGCACCTACTGAAAGACAATGTCCACATTCATTAATTTTCTTTTCCTAATTCATTTCACTCTCTGGTAGCCTGATTTATTACCTCTACTTTGTTTTGTCACTCTCCTCTTAAGTATGCAGGAGCACATCATGTTTTGGCACAGTGTGATGGAGTTTTCTACATAACTCTTTGGTTTGTCTTACTTTAACAGGTACGTATGTGTAAATAATGACCAAGTTAATTGGAGGTGAAGTGCAATAAGCCTTGTTTTGAAAGGATTGTATCCCATTAGAAATATGGCTTTAGCAGACACTGGAGATGAAGTCTAAAGTGAAAAGTCTTTAAAATTTAGGTTCTGCCAACTGAAAACTCAGTGTTTGGCATATTACACTCTTAAATGGGAAGAGCCAAATCTTTGATCATTCTGGCCAAGTCTCTGTTCCCTTCAATCACGTCTTAGCAGAAAATTATGCCAAACAGCTGAACACATTTTGAAGAAAACCATCATCCACTTGAATTTAGTCTACCCAGATGCACTTTTTCTGGTCCTTAAATGTTCCGTTTCCAATCTGAGCCTGGCCACCATCAGTCTATCTAATTTCAGGAAAGCACAGAAAGCAGAGGTGTCCAACTCACCTCCTGCTCCAGGCTGGATTCAAACTATGGACTCCTTGTGAGCCAGATCTGACCTAGGACATGCAGTGGATCCAGTGCCAGTAGCAGCAGCAGCTTCAGCTCCCTCCCAGTGCACATGGTGACATGCATCATGGTCCAGCTCCAGTGGCACAGCTCTGACTCCAGGTCCACCACGGGGGATAGGGCACAGCAGCAGTAGGGCCAGAAACCAAGAAGCTAGAAGTGGTCATGGGCTAAGCAACCAGTGAGTGACAGGGACTGTGTTAGTCCTCTCTTGCCCTCCTACTACCAATGGCCATGTCCACTGGGGTCCAGAGCCCCAGATTCTGTAGCAGATTCTGCCCCACCCTGGCCATGCCACCCAATTTCCAGTGGCTCATGGTAGCCTGGTGGGGCAAATACAGTGGCTCTACAGATTGGATATTTGACAGTCCTGGTATAAAGCAACTACTTTATTGTAAAGTGTAGCTCTCCTATGTCCTTAGTTATTGAAATATTCTCATAAGTTTGTTTCATGTGTAAAGTCTTAGAATTTTGTTCTTCTATAATAATGCCATCAAAACTGCAGTGGAGGCCATGCTATTTGGAGTTATTGGCTAATAAAGTAACATAATCAGCATAATTTGAAAATTGAATTTGCACTAATCATAAAGGCTAGAAACTTCCTGAGAGTCCATGCTGGAAAATGTTCAAGTTTTAATTTATTGTAACTTTTTCAAGAACCAGAAGTATATGTTAGTGTGGGAAAGGGAAAACTAATGTATTGAAAAATAACAAACGCATACATTACTAAATAATACAAATGCATAAAATGAGCAGGGACATGTGCTGTGAAACATCTAGATGCAAAGCCAAGCGCTTTCACCTGTTACACTGACATACCTCCTGTTGTTCCATTATGTAATAGGGACACGCACAGACGCAAAGAGTGTGACCAATTTTTTTTATAACATATGGAGGCTGAAACCAGTCAAATCTCCTGACTGACTTTCTTACTTTGAACCAGTTCTCTAATATGGGTTTCTGGGACCCTCCTGGAAAAGTTTCTATGTGTTTCAGCACTCTGTCCTCTTCAAGAAGGCTTGGTAACATTTTGAATTACTAGATAATCTTCTTATTCCTAGTCAATGTAGACGTGGATTTGAGAACTGTCACTGGGCCTTCTGTAGGATGCGTGTGGTCTCCTTTGTCTACAGAAGGACAGCAGAAGTATTATACATTGTAGTATAGAGAAAAAGGAGCAGCATGAGTCTATCCATGATCATTAGTCATTTATGTTCAGCCAGCCTAATGTACATAAATCATAGATTTACATCCTAGGCTCCCATTAGGAGTGGTTGATATCCAGTGCTGCAACAATAACTACTCTGTGTTTTTTAGTACAAAGTTCCATCTTGCAGTAATCCATTATGCTTCCAGAAAGAGAAGTCTTATATATTCACACCAAATGATATTCACTGAAAAGCGAGACTAGCTTGTGAGCATTTACACACAGGTTCTGTAAAGCATCTGCATTGCTTTATGGGAACCCTGCAAAGAATTCCTGAGATTTCACAGCATCGCACCAACATCACTATGGGGATCCAGCACATATAACTGACAGCTCTGTAATTTTACCTCCTGACTTAATGTTTGTGGAACCTTTATACAAATGTAAAGCGATTTCTTTACTAATAAATCTACAGTGTTTTGTGTAGTTACGCTTTTCTTCCATTTGCCTGCAAGGATTTTTATCAAAAGGGATTTATAATGTCGATAGAAAGAAGGCCAAATCATTTTGTAGTCTAGGTAGGTTTCATGAAAACAAAACATAGTCAAAGAATCATTATAAATCAGATACATTTGAACTAGTACTCTGCAGCCTATTAAATTTGTTGTCTCAGGATCAGACACCTGCAATGCACTGTAAAATGTATTGTTGAGTGATTCTTATTCTGCAAGGAGTATATTAAAAACCAGTAATATTTCATGATAGCAACATAAGGGGAAAATAATTGACTATCTTGCCGTATGGGAATTGGCTTATAATCTAACCAGAAATCAAACATAATGACATTCATCCATGCGGGATGTTTGTAGACTGTCAGAAATTAAGTCATAGGAGTACAAAGCTACTTCATAAATCAGTAAATGAAATCAAATAAATAAATTGGTAAGACCTTTTCAAATGTGTATAAAGAGCTTTTGTTCCCTTTCTCTGTCATATCTCTCACTCTCTCTTTCTTTGCCCTTTTAGAGTTGTTCTTCCATCGGTTAAATGTTTAGCAAGAGGAATATATAAACTGTAGGATTTATGGACACTTCTGACGTTTATGGTATTTTTGATTAACAATTTTATTAGACTTGTCTGAAAAATAATTCATTATTTTAGTTTTTCTTTGTAGTTCTCTAAAATGCTGCCATGATCATCAAATAGATCAGGGCATGTAATAAAACCCGTACAGCAAGTAGTAGAACATACTGTCGTGTAACCATTAAGACTGTACTCACAGCCAAAATGTTGGAACTAAAAGTATTTTTAATGACTTGAAATTGCTTGAAGTGCTTTCTGGGAGTAGAAGGGTGCTGATTTATTTATCTGGTGTACTTATCTAAATTAATTTGGATAGAACTACTTTGGTCTTAATCCTCTTTCAGTGACATTTATGTTAATATTTTTTAAAATGGTGCATCATTTTGGCTGAAGGATATAGTTTATTGCAATGACACTCGCCTAAAAAGTAACTCTGGAAGAAAGAAGGAAAGAAAGAAACATGAATGAATTAGCACCTGAAACATCATAAAGGATTATCGTCTGGCTTGGACCACAATCCCTGTGACCTTGCAGACAAAGTGACATTTCTAGAAAATGTTCATTTTTAGCTAAGTAACAATCAGTAAAATGAATGTGGCAGAGGGTATTAGACATACATCCTGTATCAGCTCTAAGGACTCAGTGTTGGACCCTGTATCTCCCTTTTCACATTGGGCCTCTCAGCATCAAAGCATGGCCAAGTCCACACTATGCTGGGCCCTGACTCATAGGCTAGTCCAGATGGGAAACTCCACTGCTCCAATTGTTATTCAGTTATGACTTCATCCTCTAAAACTGCTTTTCATCTGCAGATTATAGCATGGTAACAAGAAGTGTATTAACCCACTAGTGTCATGTTGCAGATGTACTTATGGGGATTTGAATCACTGAGAAATGAACCTTTTGATTTTCCACTTGTCCTCGTTTCAGCTGTCTTCCAGCCTGTTGTTTCTCCTGGTTTTCTTTCCCTCAGCACCCCTGCTTTATTGCTTTGTTGGCCCACAACTTCCTCAGATTGCTTGGCATTGTCCTGCCCAAGCTTCTTCCCTGTTAACCAACATTGCGATGCAGCTTACTCTAGCCAGCCTACGCAGGCCCCTTCATTGGCCTAGCTCCCGCATTGCTCTTCTCACTGAACCTCCCCTCCACCCGCCATCCCAACTCCTGACTACCCTGTTCCTTTCCCAGTGACTTTATGTATGCTGATACGCCTTGCTTTCAGATTATACTCTACTCCATTACTATCCCTTGCCCTCCTCATCTAGCTAGATTTATTTATTTATTTTTGCTGTACTGATCATTTTGATACCTGAGCACCCTGCTGTCCAGCAGTCCCTCCCCAGTGCGCCCACCCATAGTACTCCCCACAGCAACCCCCTCCAGCCACTTGTCTTTCCAGTTCGGGAAGGCTTGCCAGACCTCAGCAACCAAGTAATTTCAAAGCATTATCTTTTCACTTTTTTAGGTTTGGGTTGAAAACATAGTCCGCACAACTGAAAGAGATTGGTTTCCATCAAATCTTTGTTATACTTGTCCTGATCCAAAACTACATCATTTTGTTTTCTGCACAAAAGCAATTGTGTCCTCAGGAGAAGCTGAAAACTATGTCAGCTCAAGATATTGCAGGTCATGGTTTATGTCACTGGCAGACTATGTAATAGTCACAGAAACTTTACTCTTTGCCTGCCTCTGGCTATCATTTTCATCCTTCCTCTCTCATAATCACCACGGTGTAACAGAAACCTATCCTAAATTAAAAATATATAATTTGGAAGGACTGAGAGTTTCCCTATAAACTTTTTGTCATTTGTGATTCACAAGCTATTTATTTAATTAATCTGGTCTAACTGTTTGATTATTTTCCTTCCCCCTCTCATAAGTTTGCTATTCTTCAGAATATTGACATAATTCTTCTTGGGAACAGTGCATAAATAAGCAATACACTTTATATCACACAAGGAGAAAGTTTTACGCTTTTTCCTCTTCTAACTGTCAGTTGTTGAACATACAGTATTTGAAGGTTTTAAAAATGGCAGAATTTATTAAATAAGCAAAAGTCAATTTCCAATATTGATATTGTTTATGGATATGCTACCAAAATATGCCAAATCATATATATAAAAATAACCCAATGCAATTTAGGTTTTGAAATCTAGGCGAGTCTTTACAAGATTCTGATGTCAAGGACAATACCATCAAAGCCATTCCACAACAGCCCATTAGAAGCTACCTTGCAAATCCACCAATTTACCAAGGGTCCTCAGAAGCCGTTAAACAGATAAAGTGCAACACCACATGTGATCCTGATAGAATACCAGCTGAAATTTATAAGAAAAGTGGAAATAAGCTCTCACCAACTACACATTGTTACTAGTGAAATTTGGAAACAGGAACAGATTTCCATTGACTTCAGACATGCCAGATTTGTTAGCATATTCAGGAAAGGAGATGGATCAGATTGCAGCAGTTATAGTGGTATTTCACTCCTGTCCATAGATGGGAAGATCTTTGCCCATATTCCCCTCAATAGACTCCCTCCCCTCATTGAGGAGATTCTACCTGGGTACCAGTGTGGTTTCAGACCACTCAGAGGTGCAACAGAAATAACTTTTGTTGCTAGACAGCTTCAATAAAAGTGCCATAAACAACATGGAAATCTCCATGGCCTCTATTGACTTAACCCTATGGGCTTTGATTCAACCAACAGAGAAACCCTATGGAAGATCCAGGTGAGATGTGCATGTCCACCAAAATGTATTACCATTATCAAACTCCTTCTTGACGACACAACAGAAACCACCCGAAGGGGAAATGCAGACCCTTCATTACTAGAGCTGTAGTCAAGCAAGGGTGTGTAATTGTATCAACAGTCTAGACCCGCAGTGGGGAGCAGGGCATGGGGCTGCAGCCTGGCTGAACCCACACAGGATAAGAGCCCCTTCTGTGACCCAGTGAGTGTCACCCTGCATGACAGGGAGCACCATGTCACCATGGCCTCCAAGGTGAATTGCAGCAGCAGCATGGAGTTGTGCCCCCCACTACTGCTGGATGGGCAGAGGGCGCCTCACCTTGGCAGTCATGGCAGCAAGGCAGTACCTGCTGTGCCAAATCCTACTTACTAGGCTGTGGAGGCGGCTCCTGCCTGGAGCTGGTCTGGCCAGGTTGCAGCCCCCTGCACCACACCCCACTATGGGTGCAGAAATTTGCGGGGGCATGTGCCTCTCCTTCCCCAACACATCCTGTGTTCCCCTGCCACCACCACATATCGCCTATGCCCTCCTTACTTCCCCCAAACATTGCCTGTGCCTGCCTACCCACTTCATGCATTAACTATGTCTTCCCTGCCCCACCCCACACATCACCTATGCTCCCTCACCCCCATAGACATACCTGCAGGGAGTTGCGGGAGCTGCTGTCCACCACACTGCCTGGTTGCCGCGTGCATGTGCGCACGCATGGTGGTGCCCCTTGCCCCCTGCATCCCAGTCCCCTAAGCAGCCCTTTGCAGGCTGGAACTCTGCAGGCATACAAGGGGAAACCTGTGGTTTCCCAGGTTTTTCCCCTTTAAAAGAGAAAATCTGTGTTTTGCCATGGCAAGCAGAAAACCCAGATCCCTGGTCATCTATGGATTCTCTGATGACTTTCCTACATACTGGAAGATTTTCATCCTTACTTTGTGGGACTGCTGACAACATCCAGGTCCCTAGTGTTCTGGCAATAGTTTAGTGTTATATACTTCACTGTCCAAAAGTCTCCACATTCTGAAATCTCCACTTCATTAGTGATAACAGCGAATCTTGTTTGTTGTCTTGGCAAAAACCTGAGGGCTGAGGGAGCTTAGATGAAGCTTCAGAAGGTGGTATTTGGGGGTTTTTCTGTATGCATCAACAACAAAAGATGTATTTCTTTTTAATCTAGTTGCCTTGTTTCAGATTAAGTTAATCAGACAAAGGGAGAACCTGTTTAAAGTTTCCATAAAAAGGAAGGACAATGACTCATTCTGTAACATTGTGTTGGACCCGATCCTTCTAGGGCAGAATTTAGGCAGGATGATGTGATATGTGAAGAAGTATGACCTACCTTTGTCCATGCTCTATGGACAAAGCATATAACATACACTTAATTCACCTGCCTGTTAATCCAATACTTTCTATGAGCACTAAATTTATTTGAAGTGTCCTACAAGTATGTAGAAAAAAATAAGCATAGAAGGCTAATTGGTATGTAATTGTCATTGAGACAGAGGGCTTTTAAAAAACAGAACCTTAGACATTTTGTTAGGTTTTAAGCATCATGATTTTCTACGTGCTGATGTTAAAAGAAACCTATTGGAAAAGCATATAGTATCATCTTTAAAATGCTTATAGTAGCTTTTCTCAGTAAGCTACAACCAAAAATGGGGCTATCACTGCAAAAGTGCAAACTCATCACAGGTATGTCTGTGAGCCACAGGATGCATCTACACGTGAAATTAAGGCGAAGCAATAAACTCTAGAGCTGTTTGAGCCAGAATGAACTGCTCCTGGGCTCAGTGTCTACATGTGCCCCCGGGACAGTAGCAATTTGAGCCGGGGCAACACAGACCTGGACTGGCGGGGGGGATGTCCCGTGGTCTGGGTGGCAATGTCAGGTGGCAGAGGGGCTGGCTGGGGCATGGGGGTGCTGACCCTGCAAAAGCGTGTAACTAGGTAGTAGCCAGGAGTCTGGCCTCTGCCTGGTCACGGTCTACATGTGCATTTCAGCAAGGTAAAAGACTCTGTCATAGCCCCATCCCCAACACTACTATCTTACAGCAGATTTCATTATTTTACTATACCGTAGTACCAGTGCTCATGTAGATGGTGATGCTTTACTGAGGAGCTACTTAGTGTACTCCACAGTAAAGCGCATGTGTAAATGCACCCACAGAAATTAAATCAGGAAATATGCAATTAAAAGGGGATATTTTAGTATCTAAGGGGGCTACAAACATGAGCCTTATTGAAAAGGGAGTCATTAGTAGGAACCCAGGAGGGTCAAAAAGAAAATGTTATATTAATTTCACCTATTGATTTTGGGATGCTTTTAATTTAATGCATTCAGGTCATAATTTCCTTCAAGATACCACATATTTTAAAAAATATATAAACCTTTCTGCTGCATGGTATCCTTTGTGATAATACAAATGCCATTAGGATGTGCTCTTAGACAACATATTTTGTATTTGTCTTGAAAACAGGGAAAGAAAACAGTGAAGATGACAGTGGTGGCTATCATCCATTTAATTCTTTATAGACCAAACAACAAAATTACTGTTTGCATTCTCACTTGCTAAGTCCCAGGCCTCTGCAAGAAAAAAAAAAGTTTTCGTTTACCATTTTTTTCACAGAATCATAGAAAACCAGTCTGAAAGGGACCTCAAGGCAGCGTCGAGTCCACCCTCCTTACTCAGTGCATAATCATCCTCATGCATGCCACCTCAGATCAATGCGTCTAACCTGCACTTAAAACTTCCAGTGGCAGATTCCCAACCTCTCTGTAATCTGTTCCAGTGCTTAAGCATTGTCATAGTTAGAAAGTTCTTCCTAATGTCCAACCTAAATCTCTCTTTTTGCAATTTAAACCCATTACTTCTTGTCCTGTCCCCTGTGGTCACAGAGAACAATTGATCGCCATCTTCTTAATAGCAGCCCTTTTTGTATTTGTAGACTGTTATCAAATCCCCACTCAAGCTTCTCTTTTTCAGACAAAATAATCCCAATTCGTCAACCTTTCTGTATATGTCATGCATTTTAAACCTTTAATCATTTTTATTACTCTCCTCTGGACTCGATCCAATTTGTCCATGTCTTTCTTGCAGTGTGGGACCAAAACTGGACATAATACTACAGATGACGTCTCATCAGTGCTGAATAGACTGAAAGAATCGCTTACTGTGACTTTCCTAAAACACTGTTGTTACTATATACCAATAGGCTATTAGCTGCCCCCCCCGCCCCGCTGTCTCCCTTCCTACCCCCAAGTAATATTACACTGTTGATTTTTATTCAGCTTCTGATACACTGTATACCCTAGGTCTTTTCTGGCAGTACAGAAGCCTAACCAGTTGTTTCCCATTTTGTCTCCCATTTGTGTATTTCTACATGGTTCATTTCTAAATGTAGCTCTCTGCACTTGTCCTTATTGAATTTTATCCTCTTCATTCCAGATTATTTTTTCCAGTTTAATTAGGCCATTTTAAATCCTAATCCTGTACGTGGGGGAAGGCAACCTTTTTGGCACATGCCACAGATTAGCTGTGCGCCCTCCCAAAGTGCCATTCTGATCCCCACCCCTGCCCTCAGCTGCTGCTTTGCTTTCTGCTTCCTTCCCTGTGGTCCCTGCTCAATTTGCTGCTTTGCTTCCACTTCCTGAGCCATCTGCTGCTGTTTTGTCTGTCACCTCTTCAATCTGCCACGTGCCACACATAGAGTCTGCCCATATCACTTGTGGCACCTGTCACAGTATTTGCTTCCGCACCCAGCCGAGTATATCTGTAAATTTACTAAGTATACATACAAGAATGAAAATATTGATCAATGTTAAACCCAAAGCAGATCACTGGGGAGCTCCACTTGATGCACCCTCCCATTTTGATATTGCACCATTGATGACTACCGTGAGAGGATGGTCATCTAACCGGTTATGTACTACCCTGGGTGGATCCACAGAGGTGTGGTGGCAGTCACACAGCCCTTTCCCCCATCCTGGGGTCAGTTTGGGGCAGTAGCATCAGCAGGCAGGGGAAGGGAGAGCTTGGGAGGGAGGGCAGGTGCTGCTGAGTATGGAGGGCAGGGGAGGAAGTGGCAAGGGGAAGGGAGTAGATCATTACTTGATTTGGGGACTTAAAAAAAAAATCCCTGGCTGCTGCTTCTGTGGTGCAGTCTACATACCCTAGTGAAGCGGGGGAAAGGCTGGGAGCAGGGGAGTGCAACCACCCCTGCAATGCCAGTCACTGTTCCCACACCTCCGTTTTTAAAATCCTGGATCCAGCTACGGTACCATCTTATAACCGTTTAATCTAAACCATATTTCCTTAGCCTGCTTGTGAGAACAGTGTGGAAGATGATGTCTAAAGCCTTACTGAAGTTACTAAAGCCATGCTAAAGTTAAGGTACGTCTAAAGCCTGGCTAAAGTATGTTGCATCCACTGCTGTCACAAAGCTTGGCACTTGGAGTCGGGTTGGTTAGGTATAACTTATTCTTAACAATTTCATAGTGGTTGTTGTCCTCTAGATGCTTATACATTGATTGTGTGATGAAAGACCCCAATATATTTCCAGGGACTGAATTTAGACTGACCCGTTGGTAATTCCTTGGGTTCTCTTTTTCAAAAATAAGAAGAAAAGAAAAAATTGGCACTATATATGACCTTTTCTAGGCTTCCGGGACCTCATCTGACTTCTGAGTCTTCAAAGAGAATAGCCTGTGGCTCTGCTATTACGTCACCTAATTCCTTTAGTACTCTTGGTTGAATCTCATTTGGTCCTGATGATTTGAAAACACCCGGCTTATCTCCGTAAGCTCTAACCTGTTCTGTGCTTACTCAGCCAACCCTGTCTCTGTTGCTAATTGTGCTTGTCATCTGATAGTTGACCTTTTTTGTGCAGACTGAAGTAAAAAAAAAAAAAAAGACATTAATCAGTTCAGCAGAAATTCAGTGTTGTCTATTATTAGCTTCCCTTCCTCATTCAGTAGGGCGGTATACTTTCCTTGGTATTAATATACAATTAAACCTTTTCATAGGAATACTTATTTTAAACAATATCTCTTTTACTTCTGTTTCATAATTACCATTTTCGGAAAAAAGGAGTAAATTGAAAGCATTCCAGCTAATTATATAATAAATAATAAGGAAATAGTGACTGTTTCCTTGGCCATCACCTAGTTGTATGTGCTTTGCCATTTCCAGTGACTTTTTATTTCTCATGGAAAACTATTAAAAATTTCTTATTGTGAATTCATGTGCAGTGCCACTGTTTCAAGTCTATTTATGTTTCTGCCCGAGTCATTGCCAGCAGCACTAATCCTGTTGGTATGGGACTTGGCCTAACAAGGCGTCTACACTTCTATATTACAGAAATTGGTACTAATTGAGGAGGACAATGAAAACAATTCTGCTTTCTTCATAAGAGCTGACCCTAACTGCAGATTAGCAACTCAAGCTGCCATCTCCTTCTGAACAGCAAAGTTGTATCAGAACTTGTAGCTGTGTAGCTGCATGCATGTGTGCAGATTATGTCTCCACATACGTGTTAAATTTAACTGCCATTAATTTGAAGACCTCTTGTTCTCCTGTTGTGGAAAACAAAATTCTTGACTACATTTTCTTTCAAACCTTAATAAGCACTTCCCCAGATCCGACTCCCAATGTTGCGCGACAGAGTTCACAATGATAAAATTCAGTCTCTGAAAACATTTGAAAGACAGCATCATTTACAGTTTGACCCTAATCAGTCTCTCCTGGCTCTTCTTTGATATGACACATGCAAATAGTTTGGACAACGCAAAATGTAGACTCGGTAGTGAAAAGCAAAATATGTTACTTAAGCAAGTATGAATGACAAGTCCCTGTAAAAAAAAAGTGGGTTTTTTTCTTTTATCTTGTGTGAAAGCTAGAGAAAAACAGAGGAGGTTTTCCTGTCACTAAGCATGCTCCTTTCACTCAAGCTCCTGTCTGTTCATTTACCTAAACAATGTGAGAAGGTGTTTTTACTTAATATATATATATGGGAGGTGGTTTTATGTATTCTTTGCTTGTAGTGTGTATTTGACCTGTCAATATGAGACGCTGCTTTTTTTTCTGTTACTTATCATCTGTAGCTTTATCTGTTTCCAGTTTGCAGACTTGCTATATATACATATGTATATATATGTACGTGTGTATGTATGTGTGTGTGTGTGTGTGTGCGTGCACTCTCATAATTTACAATTGCATTTGACAGAGTTGTCAGAACCTTTTACTGCAATAGCTTCTAAAAATCACTTTAATGATTACCTGCTAACATTTAAGAAAATGTTCACTGTAAAGGGATGGACTTGTCACAACCTGAGATTATGTGCATTTTTCCCTGCGTGCTACCCACTTACTTAACATTTTATACCAAATACAACTATAAATTATCCTGTAAGTTCTGCAGCTATCAGAAACATTTAAAAGTTTCATACATTAGTACATTTTAAACTTTACGATTATATATTATTAATGAAGTAGTTCGTGCCCCTTCTTGTTTTATTGATTATAGGGTAATGATCGGCATACAGCAGAATGATATAAAAAGAAGCCAAATAGTGTATTTTGTGGCTTTGATGATTTCTTCTCTATTACACTGGTGAATCTATACCAAGATATGGTCAAAGCTTGAGCTTTGTCAGTCAAAGATTTCATGAGGAATTTCTTTAAAGAAGGAGAAAGCTTTTAATGCATAAATTTTGTAGAATGACTGTTGAAGTTGAAACTTCATTTCAAGAAGCACAGGGCTTTGTTTAACTCTACATTTTTAGTATCCAGAGTTACTGAACCAGACTTTGCTTAATTAATAACTATAGGATGTGAGGCAGTTCCAGTGCTGCTTTTTCTATTAACTTGCAATTTCCTTTAGGAAATGAATAAACTGGGGGGTATGGCTGCTTAGAATGAACGTGGTACAACTGTACATTGCCAAAATTCATTTGAATGAGTTAACAAACATGGCTTATAAAATGACTGAAGTTTAATTCCCCAGCTTGTACAGAACATTTTGTGGAGAGAACAAAAGCAGGTGCATTTTGAGAACTATTTGTTTTAAATTAGAAAGCAAGGACATAATTTCTCAGTATTCATTAAAACAGCATACTCATATTACATCTTAGTTAACTATTTATCCCTGTTCAAACCATATTTACATAAGAGACTGAGAAATGTTTCAGATTTTTCTCTTTGATTACTCGTAGTGACCTCAGCAAATTTATGCATGTCACACTGAGAGCAGCATCTGGAACTCTTGACTCCTGTTCACAGTTTCATAAAATTTGCTATGGATTTTGAAAAGTTACATGTTTGTCTGAACTGAGTATCTGGTACACTAGGTCAAGTCCATCTGTGTTCTGTAGTATTGGTACAAACGATTGATATTATGTTTTTTAATGGTTCGAAGATAGAAGAGAACTCGCATTCTTAATTCTTAGCAAAGCCAATTGGCCAAGGAAAAAAAGAGGTTGGGGAGAGGGGGGGAAAGAGAGAGAAATATTAGAATAGACTAAAGTATAAACTTATAGCTGTAGTTTACTGCTGTCAGTATAAGATACAGGCAGTCTATCAGAATTTGTTCTTTACATGCTGTAATTCAGGAGTTTATCAGTTATCCATAAAATATTATAATTTGAACATGGGAAGCCGCTAGGGAATACACGGTATGTATCTTTAAATTAAAATATATTACTCTTTGTTATTACTGAGTAAGAGAAATATCACTAAAATGGGTATTTATTGGGTATCTGTGCCTGCGTATACTGCTGTAGCTCATAAAGGGTGTTTGTTTTTTTTTAATGAATTATTGCAAAATATAGTTTCCTGATGCGTATTTGTACTGTAGAAAAGGAAATGACCACATTATTGTTTCTGGGGGGAAAAAAAACAGCTAATGCATGTGCACAATAACTTGTCCACAACTTCTAGTGCATTTACTTCATATGCACAGCGAATATATTCTGATGATATAAACAAAGGAGTTACTGTGAAGTAACAGGTCAAAAATAAAACTTAAAAGGCTTCAATTTAGAATTGCTCATTAAACTAAAATAACCCTTTATGGAATATGGATATATAATATATTTCACATTTGGAAAATCATTTAGCTAAGAGTTTACATTAGCAACTTGAATGCTAGCCTATGGGCTCTATTCCTTAAATTAAAGTATCTTGCGTAATGCTAAGGATAGAGAATGAGTCTCAATTTAGTTTCCTTGCTGCATAACAACAAATGTTCATTAAGGAAAACTGCTTCTAATTTTTAATAATTAGAAGTTGCAGCCTATGATTGTGTTTATGGTCTTTAATGTCATAGATTCATCATTTATCTGGATACCAGTTTAAAACATATTTGTCTTTTGTTTAATTTTGGCTGTTTATAAGCACCTAATCATTTGTGTACCTGAAATTACTTCTTGTCCGTGATTAAGATGTGCTAGCAAGTTCATTTGAGTGTGTCTCATTATTAGGCCTGCTTTATTAAAGTCAGCTTTTAATTTCCTGAGTTAATTAAAGATTTCTGTTATTTTTACAATCTCCCTAATTCTACGATGGCAGACATAGTACCTTTTACTCATTTGGTTTCTTGTAATTTATCATTGCTGTCAATGAAGTTGTTGAACTATTACTTTGCACATAAGTCGTAGTAACGTGTGACTGCAACCAATGCAATGGCTTCTAAAACTGTTTTAATGGTTAACATATATTTGTAAATTGTACAAAAGAATTACCTTAAATTCACACTGAACATAGATGATGAAATGAATAGTAACATTTTATCCATAAGGCCATAGTCAGGGATACTGTAGAAGGGAAAAAATCAATTTGGATCTAATGTTGGCACCTAGTACATTGCTAGCTGTATTTTCTATATCCATTCTGCGTGCAGCCTCCACTCATGCCCCACTTTCATGTCTTTTGGTCTTCAACATCTGGTCTGGGCCGAATTTTCTACTGTCTGGTTATTGACTGGCAGGTGGCTTATTGACTTGACCTCCATTTCTGTAACTCTGGTTGAGCTATGAGTGTAAATTGATTTATATGGTACTGATGATCTCTACACAAATACTCTATTCCACAGAAACTTTTGAGGTTTCCAAATTTCCTCTTTCCCATATGAAATGTTTTTGTTTTTTTAAATGTTACTATGAAACAAACCAACCAACCAACCAACCAAAAGAATGTGGGCCCCAGTCATGGAGGATCCTATCTTGAGCAGGGAACTGAACTAGACAACTTATTCCCAGCTCTGCTTTCCTATGAACGTCTGACCTCTGAATAACTAGTAGCGCAATGCATGGACAGTCACCTGGGATACAGGTGCACATCCCTGCTCTCCTTGATGCCTGAAGCTCGATCTCCTTCATCCTAGGGAAGTTCCCTGAACATGATGTTATAAACTCAGGCTCTCTCACTCTCCTGGGTTGCCCACTTGTAGAAGTAATTATTCATTAGGCCATAAACTGACTTCCTCACCCAGTAGTTAGGGCACTCACCTGGGAATGTGGATGCTAAGCTTCAAGGCTGATGGAGTAAGATTTTTTGTGTGTGAATAAAGAGATAGGTAAAGAGCATGAGGTAGCATATATCAGGCTGGAGTGGATAGGCATGTAGCCTTTGAGAAGCTCTTTCTTTAGCAGAGGCAGCAGACTGTAGGTGACAGGTGACAAATTGCTGCCAGTCATTAAATAAGTGACTAAAGTATTTAACAAATAGAACTTTGAAGCTGTCTCAGGGTAGTAGAAAAGAAAATCTATTGAAGAAATTCAAACAGAAATTCACTAAAAAGCAGCATCTGATGAAATTTTGTTAACAAAAATTACTTGCACATGGTTTTCCATGGTTTCATCAGGCTAGTACCACTTATTTAGTTAACTTTACTCAGGTGCTCGCATATCATTTGATTCTAGCAGAGAAGAAAAAGATGCCTATGACAAACCATGCTCCCTGAAAAGCAGGTTTTTGAAATGCCAGTTATTTGTTTCTTGAGTTGACTCAGAATTGAGAATATCGTTTTCATGAAAATGAAGATAAAAAGTTACTGAGTTTGTCAGGAAAAGAAAATGACGCACTGTATCATGTGAATAAATGAGGCTGATGCACAACTTGCTTACAGAATATCACATTGATATATTACCAAGCAGCTGAGCAATCTCAGGTTCAGTAAAGCAGGCACAGTTCAATCATTTGTTTCAGCTTGGGAAGTAGTATTTAAACTGTAATTAGCTTCATCAGTTCATACTATTGTCTCAAGTTCAGAGATTTGATTATGTCGATCAAAAACGGAGCCGGAGACTTGGATTTAGATCTTTAGGTGAGTGTTGATCTACCAATGGTTCATTGACTTGAAACTTGGTCAAAAGCCTTTTAAAATTCATTCCCTAAAGATTTTCAAAACACATCCTCTGCAGAAACTCAATGTGTTTGAAACAGCTTACAGAATTTTATAAAGCAAAGATTAACCAAACAACTTTGAATAATATCACACAAAAATTCTAAAAAATAGGAATAATTTCAATGTATTATTTGAAGTAGGTAAAAAAAAAACATAATTACCCAACCAATATGTAGTTTTATTCTTATCTACCCATCATATACCAGTAAAATGACAAAATATTAGGTTTTCAGGATCAGCATGAATCTGAATTTTATGAACAATTTGCTGCAACCTAGTATATGGAAGTTTTAGGCTTATATAAGATCTTGAAGGATATCTCCCTCAAAATACATTATAGTACACACTTTCAAAGGTTTTAACCTCAGTCACTATATGGCTAGGGACAGACTGTACACATAAACCAGTTTAAGTGATCAGAAACTGGTTTAAACCTGTAACAGAACAAAGGTTCAGTGCACGTAAACCAGTTGAGAATGGCTGAAATTGGTTTGAGATAAACCTGATTGAATGTAGTGTTGGACTTAACTGATTTAGCTCAAACCGGTTTATGCAATGTCTGTCCCAGACCCCTTGCTGGTTTAAGATAAACCAGGCACCCCCAGCATCCCAGCATGCTCTCTGGGCTGGGTGGAGCTCTCTCTCCACAGCAGGGCTGGCCCTTTCCCACTGCATCTGCCTGGGTCCCCCCTGCTAAGCAGGGATTATTCCCCCTGCCCCTCTGCCTTAGGCAGACACCGCCACATTAGCTAGCAGCCTGGGACTGTGCAGTCAGACGTCCCTAATGAGAGAGTCCTGCCGGGCCTGGCCATGCCCCCCTCAGCTCAGCACTGGAAGGGAAGGCAGGGATGCTTTAGCGCCCCCCGGCTTATAGCCTGAGCCACTGCAGGCACGTGCCTGAATTTCCTCAGTCCAGAGGGATTGCTGTGTGGTTGGAAACTGGTTCAGCCTAGCCAGGTTAGACTAACCTGCAAGGGTTGAATCAATTCAGGCTCAGGCTTTTTAAATGTCTGTCCGTAGCCCAGATGTCTATGTTAAGGCTGGTTCATTAAAGAAAGGTTGGCACATTGGTACCAGCAAGCAATGAGTAAAAATCAGCATTGCAGAAACATTTTACTGAATGCACATAAAAGAAAGGTAAGAGCAGTCAAGCCAAATAACAATATGGAAGAACATACAGACATAGGGTTCATTGCAGTCATGATGCTTTATTTTTCAATTCTATTAAAACACTACTGCTAGTTTGCAAATTTAATATTCCATATTTATTACCATAGGTGCATATTTTCATACAGTACAGACACATGTACTTCAGATAAACATACTGACATATTGCATTATATTACGTTGTAACCATGCATATGTATTTTCATGCACAAATATATGCAGCTTTATATGAAAAGGAATTACAATGTTCTCTCTTTAGAGCCTCATTCCATTATATTAATGGGAGCTAAGGCATGGGATTTAAAGGAGGATACAAGACATGTTACCATGAATCTCTCAAGCATTCCTATATTAGTTCTTTTGTTTAATATTTAATATATTCAGGCTGGGTGCATCTACATGTGTGCTTTACTGTGCAGTAGACTAATTTACTGTGTAGTAAGGAATCACTGTCTACATGTGCACAGCTACTGAGATGGTGTAGGTTAATTTACAGCACTGTTGGATAGTCCCATCAGACATTGGTAAACTGTTGCACTTAAACACACATGTAGATGGTGACATTGGGAATAGTTTACTCTGGTTCAAAATGTACATGTAGATGTGCCCACTGTGTATTGGTGTACTGTGATTTCCTGATATACCTTGTTTAGGGTGACTTGGATAACTCACTATCAGCTTTGCTCTCCCACACTTGTGCACATTTACATATATGAGTGGTTTATGTATGTGTTTGTACATATACAAGTTTTGTGAGCAGGAGTTCAGCAGAGCTGCCTTTCTGACAAGTGGTGGAGTGAGGAGGGAGTTATGCAGATTATCCCACACAAGCAGTGATACAAATGTTAAAGACAACAAAAGTCTTCTTTTAGGTATGTAGGGAGTAAAAGGAAGCCATAGGACCCCTACTAAACAAGAAGGAGCAATTAGTGACAGACAGGGGGGACAAGGCTGAGCTATTCAATGAGCTTTTTGCCTCAGGGTCAAGATAAGTCTCCTAATGGGCTCTTAGACAGGTATCTGAGGGACACCAGCCCACCAACTGTCAATGCTGACTTGGTGCAGAGTCACTTTGATAGAAGTGTGTTCAAGTCAGTAGGCCCGGATAAGCTTCATCTGAGAGAACCGAAGGAATTGGCCAGTGTCATAGTAAAACCACTGGCATGGCTGTTTGAGTGCTCATGGCGCTCGGGTCAGGTCCCAAAGGACTGGAAAAGGGCCAGTGTGGTTGGTCCCCTATTTTCAAGAATGGGAGGAAGGAGGATCCAAGTAATTACAGGCCAGTCAGTCTCACCTCCATCCTTGGAAAGGTCTTTGAAAAGATTATGAAGGATCATATCTGTGGGAGTCCAGCGGGAAAAATAATGCAGCAGGGAAACCAGCATGGATTCATAGCAGGTAGATCGTGCCTGACCAATCTGGTTTTGTTCTATGAGAGGGTCACAAAATGCTCAGATGCAGGAGTAGAGGTGGGTGTCGTTTTCTTGGATTTTAGCAAGGCCTTCAATACGGTATCTCATCCTATTCTTATAAAAAAGTTAAGAGGCTGTGATATAGATGTTTACATGGTCCAGTGGGTGGCAAATTGGCTTAGCGGTTGCACCCAGAGATGGGTCGGTATCGATCTGGAAGGGTGTGGGTAGTGGGGGTCCGCAGGGGTTGGTCCTTGGACCTGTTTTCTTCAATATTTTCATCAGTGACTTGGATTTTGGTGTGAAGTGTACTCTGTCCAAGTTTGCGGATGAAACTAAGTTGTAAGGTGAAGTGCACACTCTGGAGGGTAAGGAACGATTGCAGGCAGACCTGGGCAGGTTAGAAAAGTGGGCAGTAGACAATAGGATGCAGTACAACGAGGACAAGTGCAGAGTGCTACACCTAGGGTGCAAAAATATCCAGCACACCTACTGGCTGGGAAGTGACCCTCTCAGCAGCACAGAAACGGAAAGGGATCTCGGAGTCATAGTGAACTCCAAGATGAACATGAGTCATCAGAGTGACAAAATCATCAGCAAAGCTAACCGCACTTTATCATGCAGCAGCAGATGCATGACAAGTAGGTCCAAGGAGGTGATCCTCCCCCTCTACGCGACACTGGTCAGGCCACAGCTGGAGTACTGTGTCCAGTTCTGGGCACCCCACTTCAAGAGGGATGTGGACAACATTGAGAGGGTCCAGAGG
>NW_005842539.1:720016-722530 GCF_000455745.1 Alligator sinensis
AGATTTAGGCTGGATATCAGGAAAAACTTCTTCACAGTAAGGGTGGCCAAAATTTGGAATGGGCTTCCAAGAGAGGTGGTGCTCTCTCCTACCTTGGGGGGTCTTTAAGAGAAGGCTGGACAGGCATCTGACTGGGGTCATCTGACCCCAGTGCTCTTTCCTGCCTAGGCAGGGGTCAGACTCAATGATCTGTTGAGGTCCCTTCTGACTCTAGCATCTGTGAATCTATGAATCTATGAAATCTCTATAAACTATACTGTTATGTAATCTCATCAAGGAGCAAGTGCTATGCATCTCATTGACAAGGTGTTCATCTCCCTTTTGCTGGTCTAATATCTAGGACACATATTACTAATTTCATGTAGTGTATTCAGAATAACATATTTTCCTGTCAGTTTTATTTTAACAAGTAATGGCAACTGTTTGAAATTTGCCCAGAGGCTTGGGCTTGAATGTCAGAATGAACCACAGAAAGATGGATTAGTGGGCTTAGTGCAAGGTAGGTAGTCAGAGGTGCAGAGAAAATTGCCTTCATCATGTGCCTGTGTGGGATGTGCGTAAATCAAAAGAAACATAGTATGTATAGGCATGGATGTTATATAAGGGTTACCATGGAGGGCAGCAGACAAAGATAACTGTAGATGGTATTTTGATAACACAGGTTTGTAAGTGAATTGATAGATGTGTGTTTTTGCAGCAAAAGTTGGAATTTTACAAACAAAAGTTCAACAAATAGCAGAAAATAGTGTTCCATAATGAAGTCATTTTTTTGAGGGAAGCCATTAAATCACAGAAAAGTGGAACACCCTAATAAAGTTAGTATAAATAATCTTTTGCATATACCATATTTAATTGAATATGAGATGACCCCTAATAATTAGATTCTATATATAGAAAATGTATACATTTGTTCTAATTTTCCAGGTAGAGTCTGATTATTGCAGGTTTGCCTTGAACTTGTCCACCTCCCACTGGTACAGCAAGGAAAATAAATTTGGGGGCATCAGATGGCCCCCTGGTCCTCTGCCCCTGCCAATTTCTTCTCCCTGAAGTCTCTTCCCCCCACCCTTTACATCAGACCCTGCTTTCCTAAATTCATGGAAGTGAGGGCAAATTTGAAAACACTGATTTTAAAATAAACATACCTGTAGTAAATTGCATATAGGAAAACTACCTTGGGTATCCATAGACTTAGTTTATCCAATTTTGAAACATTTTACCTTTTTTTGAAACTGCTGAAAGTTTTAGCATAGGTACCCCACAAACACAGTTTGAAGCAGCATTTACCTCTAGGTAGCAGGGGCTCGGAACACTGTGGTGCTGGGGCAGATACAGCATCCCACAGAAGCACTGAGGGCTACCCAGCATGCTTGGCAGCAGACCCAGAAATGGACCAGAAACACTTCTGGCCCATTTCCGGTTCCACTGGGGGTGCATACTTTGGGGGGGGGGGAGGCTTCTCCCCTCCGCTCAGTGACTGGTGCCTCCTGGGCCTGGGGGGCACTCAGGGCCCTCCTGTGGCTGATCTCAGGGGCAGGAGGGTATCGGGGTGGGGGGGGCCCAGCACACGCCCCGGCAGGCCCAGAAGTGGACTGGAAGTACTTCTGGTCCACTTCCAGGTTCCCTGCCGAGCACACTGTAGAGTCCCCTGTGCTCCTGTGGGATGCCCCATTCACCCCAGCACCTCAGCAATCACAAGCTGTGCTGCTACCTCAAGGAATGTAGAAAAAAACTTTTAAAGCTGTGTCTGTGTCCAAATAGCTGATTTGCCAAATCAGCATCAAATCTTCAGATTTGGCTGAATTGAATCAGGGACAGTGATCCAAATCAATGGATTGAATCACTGTCCCTGATTCAGGCCGAATCTGAATTGAATAGGGGCTGTTTCACACAGCCCTAGTATATAGTATACACTATACATGATATTAGTCCAAAGCCAAAAGGCTCAAGATTTACCATATACTTCAATGGGCTGGGCCCCAGCAGAATCACGCAACTTTTCAAGGCATCATGACCCAGTAACTCAGCACTGATCCATATGTGCGTGTACTCCAGATACCATCCCTGCCAAACAACAGATCCATGTATTAATTAACCCCCCACATGACTGGAACCAGGTGTTCTTGTCACAAGTCCTGGGATCCTCCAAGAATGTATATGCAGATGATGTGCAGGACACCATGGTCCAGTTCCACCTCATGAAGGGTGGGGATACACTAATCACTTGTGACAGGCTAGGAGAAGGGGTGACGGAGAGATTCTGAATAAACTGTTTGGTGTCCCATTTGATGATGTTGGACTGACATTTCAGGCTGGTGAAGAAACAGGAATGATCTGAAATGGAAAAGAAAGGCAAAGCTCAGCTGTGGGAATGAAGCGGATGTCAAAATGTATTCTATGTAGTGGCTCACTATGACTTTGAAAAGAGTTGGTGTGTAGGGGGCTGAGTACAATGGGTACTACCATGCACCTTTATGAGATGGGCTGCACCAATCTATCCTTATGGTAGGTTCC
>NW_005842539.1:722540-729260 GCF_000455745.1 Alligator sinensis
GCCCAGTATATGCCATGTGTTTTATATTCATGTTCAGTGTTGACTGCATTTAATCAGCTTCATAGTTGGTTTCCATTACTGAGTACATGCTGCCTTTGGCAGCAGTTTAATGATAGATAATGTATTTAATGAGGTTTCCTTGTATGTAAATGTAAGATGAGGACATTTGAGTAGATACAATACATTTCTGTTTTGTCAGGGGGGTGTATTCCTCCTCTGTTGTTGTCTTTTATCCTTTGGTTACTAAGAACTTCATCTTTTTCACAATCATTAAGCACTGAAAGTGCATAGCGGTAGTAATTATATGCAAGTTTTGTCTAGATGCCAGTTCCAACAATTACAGTATCAAGGACCAAATGAGATAATTTCAGATATAAGAAAACCACACTGATCCCTCTCTAAAATATCAGCAGAGAACACAAACCTTCATTATCAAAGAAATTAAGGAGATTAAGACTTTAATATATGCACATACAGTTATACCTGCCAAGTTGCATACATCCTGTGTCTTTTGTGGTTACAAAATATTAATTGCCAGTTTGCTTCCAACAGCACAGCTGGCCAGAAAGAAATTTTCTTTATCTTCTCTGTAGCTACCACTAACCCTCACCCTTCTGAGCAGGAAAAATGGATGAGGACATCAAATTTTCTGAGGTCAGATGTGGGAGTGCACAGTGTAAGATATCTGTACATAGTGTATGCAGACACAAGAGTTAGGTTTACCACTTCCCAAACTATTCTTTATCCACATTTCAGAGGTGGCCAAGTGGGCTGAAAGCAGTGGTAAATGTAAATTTGAGCAATTACATTCTGAAATGGAATTAGTCATTCAAAAACCTTTCCCAGTCTCTGCCTCTTCAAGAGGTCTAGCCAGGATGCTTCAACAGGTTTTAAACCACTTCCAGCTGCTGATCTGCCACTATACGGCAGTCACATTGCTGGATGCATTGGTCACTGCTCAGACTCCAGTGATGACTGTGGAAGTATACAGTGTCTATGAACAGAATAGAATCTAGTAGAGAAAAGGTTGTGAAACAATATCACATCCTGGAAAGGGAGCTAAATGACAAAGTTATTGTTAGAGGGCTCCAGGGAACATACATAGTATTTGCTATTGAGTGATCATCAACATTTGTAAGAGCAGGCTTTCATAGTACACATTCGTATCTTGCAAAATCCTGAGAATGTAAAATGACTCTCTTTAGAAAAACCTAATAAATTGAAAATTATTTTTCTTTGAGAAAGGAATTTTATTTTCTAAGTGTATTTCCTTTTATTACCTTCCATCATAGGAATGTATTATCTTCATTATCCTCACTTATAATAGCTGTGGAATGCATCACAGATTTTGTTAAGTGCTTAGAATCAGGAAGCACTGAAATGCCAGAGATTTGTGATGTCCTCCCATTATAACAACGTCTTTGAATCAATTAGAGATGGTCCAGGAATCCACATTTGACTGAGTTTTTGTCATCTTCAGATTATTTTCTGTATAGCAAGGAAAGCCTAAATCCACAGCAGTGCAGAGTAGCAACACAAGGGAGTGACCAGTCCCTACCAAATAACAATGAATGGCTGAAACTATGTCACCAAACAAGCACATGTTTACAGATGGTTAATTAGAGACCTTGCTGAATCTTTTACAGGGAGAGATGCAAATTGATTAACACCTATATCATCTCTAGGAGAAGCCATTAATAAGAAGCTCTTACAAGAAAAAATAAAAGTGATATATCCAATTAACATCTTAAGCTTGCTCAGCATTTCACTGAAGAATGTGCAGCAGTTTAGAAACTCTGAAGACTAAAAACAGAAAAAATGGTGGAAAATTACAAGAGGGTTTTACTGTGGCTTTAAAAGAAGCTTTTCTAAATGTTTAAATAGAGTTTGCATGTGAAATCCGAAGTAATACAGAGATCAAATGAATGAAATGACAACCCACCATTGACTTCGTAATTGTTCACATGTTCAGATATTTTATATAAGTCAAAGATAAACGGAGAGAAAATATTTCTGAAGTGCAGAACAAGAGAGTTTTCCTCTACATTCTAGTGTTTTCTGCTCTACCACTTATGGAAAAAAAATCTATAGGACAAAGCCAACGGGGTCCTATAGACATTATTCTAAAACCCCCACAGATAATTTCTTCTTTTATAACATTCAATTGAATTCTTTAAGGGTGCGGGGGGAAGGAGGTAGAATGATTAAAATTCTTTGGAGCATTTCTATTGTAGTCAAGGTTTCATTGTGCTGGCTAGCATGTGTTGGTAATCTTTAGAAAATAATTATTTCTTACTTCCAGCTTCCTGGATGTGGAGAGAGAAGTAGATGGGAAAGACCTTGACTTTAGCAAGGCTTTTGATACCGTCTCCCATGACATTCTCATTGACAAAATAAAGAAGTATACACTAGGTGAAAGTATTGTAACAAGGATACATAACTGGTTGGATCATCATGCTCCATGACTAGTAATTCATGGCTCAGTGTTTAGTTAGGAGGAGGTATCAAGTAGGACTCCCCAGGGGTCTGTCCTGGGTCTGGCATTGTTTAATATCTTCATTAATGATTTTGACAGTAGAATTGAGTGCATGCTTAGCAAATCTGTGGATGACATGAAATAGGCTGGAGTTGCAGACACTCTGGGGGGCAGGGATAGGATCCAGAATGAGTTAGCTAAACTGGGAAAATGGCCCACAGTCAACCAGATGAGACTCAACAAAAACAATTGCAAAGTCTTGCACTTGGGACAGAATAATTTCCTACATAAATGCGAACTGAGGAATAACTGGCTAGGCTGCAGGACTGCAGAGTAGGACCTGGGCTCTTGTTGAAAAAAGGGACAGCAGTATACTGGCTTGCTTCTGCTCTCTTCAGCATTGGTGAGGCCTCACCTGGAGTAGTGTGTCCAGTTCTGAGCCCCATGCTTAAAGACGCATGTGAGACCCAGCAGAGAGCAGCAAAAATTTTAGAAGCCTGGGAAGAATGACTTATGAGAAAAGGCTGGAAAAACAATGGTTATTTAGTCTGGAGAAGAAAAGATTTGGGGGTTGGGGGCAGGGATTTGATAACAGTCTTCAAATACCTGGAGGGCAATTACAAAGAAGGTGGAGATGGGATTTTCTATGTAGCTGTAAGGGACAGGACTAGGAACAATGGCCTCAAGCTGCAGCAGAAGACCTTTCTGACCATCAGAGTAGTCAAGCATTGGAACAGGCACCTTAGCAGAGTTGTGTAATATCTATCTCCAGAAATTTTCAAGAGCAGGTTGCGCAGACACTTGGCTGGGAAAGTTTAGCCAGCAATGAGCCTCTCTTGAGCAGAAGGATGGAGTAGATGACGTTGTGAAGTCCCTTCCAGCCCTACTCTCTACTGACCCCATGATACATTTTATCAAGTTTAGCTGGGTGTTGTTTGCATCTCTTCATAAAGAACTAATGCTTGCAAACGTGAATTCTGAGTATGGAATTTTTTTAGGAATACGAGAATTTATAAGACATGCTTATGATTTTTTTGGCATAGTGGGAAAGTTATGTTTTCTTCCTTATTAAGCAATGACACTTTATTTTTATTCAGATTGTCTTCAAACCATTTGATAGGCCATTTTAAAGCAACAATTCAGTATGTAGTAATACTGCTGCTGCTACTACTACTACTGCTATTAATAATACCGAGCTATTATATCATGCTTTTCATCAATAGATATTGAAGTGACTTGCAAAGGTCATCCAGCAGACTATTTGGAAACTGGAAATAAAAACCACATCTGATAACTTGCCAGCTGTTGTTTTATCCACTAGGGCCCCTTGCCTCTCTACCTCTGTTTTGCACAGGATACAAAGTTATTTGTGGTTGTAGTTTGAGATACTGATTATAACCTATACCTTTGTAAATGGTTTGGCTGTGGGTAACTGTCTTGGATGTTCTATTTGTTCCACTCTGCTGAAGGACAAAAGACCTCGTGTTTCATGCACAAGAAATGGTGAATTTTCTCCAGAGGACACCATTGTCTGAGATTTCAAATTTCAACACTAAGTGAATATAAGGGGGAAAAAAAGGTTTCTAGGATCACCAGATTTCAGGTTTGTAATTTATTTCCAAAGATGGGATTGGCAATAATGGGATTTCAGGGAGTAGAAATCAAAGAAGAAGGATGCCAATTAAAGATCAAAGTAAACCAGGAGACTTTTAACCTAGGTGGAAATATCTTACCATTATCAAATATGCAATGAATCAACTGCTGAGGAACCTGTCCCTGGAGGACAGGAACAAAATGCTACAAGGAGCATACTTGATGGGCATCCATAGAGTATAAAGGAATTTGATCCACCAAAGGTCATATTTAATGATCTTTAGAACTTGTTGGATGTCTCAGCTATTTTCACAGACGAGAAGAATTAAGGCAAACAGTCTTTTCTAAGTATTAAAACAATTTTAAGTGGTTTGCTTATCAGTGTTTGGCATGGTTTAGATTAATGGTTGCAATTCTTTGGTTCAACAGTGCCTAGGAATTCTGATAAGGAAAACTGGAAACTGTTATCATGTGTATGTTTGTGTGTTTCTTATTTTGTACCAAAACAGAAAGCATAGGATACCGTACCAACAAATTGTATTGTCACCAATCCAGATCCGTGATATTTTCATATCAGAGGGTAGGGTAAGGTGACACCTTAAAGCAGTGGTTCTTAATGTTTTTGGGATCAAGGAACCCCTTGGACAATATCAGTTCTTAGTTTTCATTCATTTTTGATTACAGAAAAAATAATAGAGCAACTCTTCCGTTGCAAAGAACTCAGACCACAAAAGGTCAGAATGTTTTTTGACATTAGGAATTCCTATTTGAGATCTTGGAGTTTATCAGATGTTTGCACACCTGATAGTGCACACCTGATAGTGCTAACATTGTGTGGCACCCCATGGGACCCTTGAAAGTATATCAAGGTACTCCAGGCTGCTAGGGCCCCCTAGTTCAGATTCTCCCTAGAGACTCGTTCAGACATACAGGCTTTCATAGACAAAAGTCTCCCTCAGATACAGGTTCATATCAGGCTGTCATGCCTTTATTTTAACTCTTATGATTGGTGCATTAAGACTAAATTTTGTAGTCGAACCAACCACAAGGGCATTTGCCAGTAATGAGGAAAGGAGAATGCTAAGGCTAACCAGGTAACCTCTGCATCTTAACTGTGTTTTAGAGAACTGTACTGAAAAATTGATTTCTTGTACCAAGAGCCAGAGAAGAATAGTTGGTTTCCAGTGGTATAGCAAGCAAGTTCAACACCCAGGGTGGGGATGGGGTCAGTGATATGCTGACCACTGTACATCTTGGGGGAGGAGAATGAAGAGAAGCCCTCTATCCCCAAAATGGGAATGGGGAGCTTACTTTGTCAGAGGGGGCTGTGAAATAGAGAGAGAATTCCTGTCTTTTCTCAAGAGAATCACATTATTGGAAAGTTAATCATAAGTTTAACTAGCATTCAGATCAAGCAATGGCAATGAAAAAACATACTCATGCTTGGGAGGATGGATGTAGGCCAGACCCCAGAAACTCTTGAGTCTTCTTCAATTCTTCCAACAGCTCTAGTCCATGATTCCCCACTTACCCCAGCTTTATAATGATCTATGTACCATTATTAATTACATGAATATATCTACAACTTGATTGGATATATGGTGACGAGGGGTTGATCATGAAGACCGCCTCCTCAGCTACAGAAGAACGTATGGTAAATACTTAACTGTTTCACTAGGGTGGCCTTAAATGTTATCAGTTAGATTTTGACTCTTGACAGTGAGTGCTAGTAAATATAGTAATGGGTTACAGTTGCTTTCTTTGTGACTATAGTAAAAAACCTAAGTCAGGTCTTTCTTGCTTACATCAGCAGAAACATGGGATCTGGCCTTGTAAGCCTGTTTCTCTACAACAGGGGTGGGCAAAATCCGGCCCACCAGGCACTTTCATCCAGTCTGCAATGCCCCACAACAAATTGGACCCCGCCCAGCCCTTCTGCCCATGAGGGTGGCACTGAGGCACCTACATTCACCCCCAGCAGATCCTATTATGCCTCACTCCCATTGTCATGGGCAGAAGGACCCGGCCTCACTAGCACCAGGCTGGGTTGCTACTACAGGTTTCCCTGGTGTCCCGCTCCCTCTGGTAGCTGGTAGGGAAGCAGGGAGCAGAGGTGGGGCTGCAGCTCGGCTGGAGCATGGGGCTGGGGCTGGGGCTGGCAGCAGTGTAGAGCTGTGCCCAATGGGCAGGGGCAGTATGGAGCTCGGCTGGGCAGGGTGTGGGTGTGAGGGAAGGTGGGAGGTATGGGGACCTCTCCCATGCTCCCACATAGCGTGCAGGCCTGGCAGGCAGTGGAGGCAGCAGCAACAGCAGGTGGGGGCATTGGTGCTCAGCTCTGGTTCCTGGCTCCAGCCAGTGCTGCACATTGCGGCAAGGAGGCAGCCCCCACTGAGCCATCTGTGTCACCGGTTCTCCCAGCACTCACGTGGCACAGGAGGGAAGCCCCAAGTATGGGAGGGAAGACCCACGCACTGGAGCCAGCTGCCTTCCCCACCCCATCTGGCTCCAGCGCCTGGGGCTTCCCTTCCAAGTCACGCAAGTGCAGGGACTGCTGGCAACAGAGATGGCCCAGCAGGGGCTGCGCTCCTAGCTGCGATGTGCAGCGCTGGGCGCAGCTGGGCACCAGTGCCCCCGCCTGCTGCTGCATCATG
>NW_005842539.1:729270-747362 GCF_000455745.1 Alligator sinensis
GGTCCTCACATCCCTCCCCCCCTCCCTCATACCCCACAAACACTGCCCCCCACCCCCACAGTGTTGCCTGCATTGACTGCAGGAGAGGACAATGTGTTCCAGAGAACAGCGTGTTCCAGAGCCACACACCCACACCCCACAAATGCCACACAGCTCCCCAACATACCCTATGCCTCCCACACACAGCCACACCCCATCACAAATTCCCCCACATTCTCCCACACCGCACCACACACACACCATACACCTCCCAACACCCCACCCTGCACACCTCCACACGTACCATACACACACACATACCCCAAACCACACCCCTTACACAATATAAAAGGCTAAGAATTTATTTTTGATTTATTATGCAATTACCTTTATATACAGTACACAAACACAAATCATGACAAAAATATATTTTGTACTAAAATTAAACTATATTATAGTAGGTGTTTGACTTTTAGTGTATGATTTTTTTTTTCTGGTTTTAAAATGGCAACCCCCCCTCCCAAAAGGAGTATTTCTGGGGGGCAAGGGGAGGGACTTCCAGTTGAAAAGGTCATGAGTTAGGGGTGGGACTTCTGATCCCAAGATGGAGACCAGGGGGGTGGGGCAACCCATGTGGCCCTTGACAACCTACCAAACCTTGATAAGTGGCCCTCCTCCGGAAATAATTGCCCACCCCAGCTCTACAAAGTTACCCTAAGTCTGTTTCAACTTTTATATAGTGGAGGAAGTATACAAGATGGAAACAAGTATGCCAAGGCCTCTAATATATTACTTACAGAGAGGAAGGGAAGTCTTACCTGCCCAGATTTGATTGCACAGGGAAAGCAGCTGGTGGTGGTGGTGCTGCTGCTGCTATAGCCAACCATGCTACAACTGCCATCCCTATGCAGAGATCCTAAGCAGCACCGGCAGAGAGAAAGAGAGAGTCTAGCAGCAGCCGCCCCATGGAAGTCTCCCTAGGAACTTCCTCTGCAGCCCCATTCACTTCCCCTCATACCCCAAATGCAGTACTTGGTAGAGGGCCGTGTCTACTGTGAGAAAAAAACTCCCCCACAGGGGACAGAAGCACCATTCTACTCATCCACTTGCCCCACAGATGTACCTCTAGGTGCAGGGCTGCCCCTGCCATGGAAGAGACTCCTGGGGGGATTCTGGCATCCCTTCATAGTTGGCACCTGGGGCTGGTGCCTCATTAGCACACTCCCATGCCCAATTATGTTCATTTATGTTTATTTCTGTCTGGAGAAAAAGAAAGAAGCTTTGCTTGGATCATAGGATGATAGGAAAGTAAGGGCTGGAAGGGACCCCACAAGGTCATCTAGTTCAGTGCCCAGCTCAAAGTAAGATTGTTGCTGACTAAACCTTTCTAGCCAAGTGTCTGTCCAACCTGCTCTTGAAAATTTCCAGGGATGGAGATTCCACAACTTTTCTAGGTAGCCTATCCCAATGCCTGACCATCCTTATAATCAGGAAGCTTCTCCTAATCTCCAACTTCCTCTGCTGCATCTTAAGGCCACTGGTCCTAGCCCTGTCCCCTATGGCAATGGAAAAAAGCCAGTCTCCACCTTCTTTATAAGTACCTTCAGGTGTTTAAAGACTATTATCAAATTCCTCCTTAGTCTTCTCTTCTTCAGACTAAACAACCCTAGTGATTTTAGCCTTTCCTCATAATTCATGTTTTCTAGGCCTCTAATCATTTTTATTCCTGTTTACAAACTGTCCACATACTGCCCAGCTGTCCAGTGTGGGGCCCAAACCTGGACACATTACTCCAGGTAAAGCCTCGCTAGTGCTGAAGGGAGTGGCAGAATCCCTTCCCTTGATTTGCAAGTGACAAATAGCATAACTAGGGTAGGGTGACGGGAGCACCTGTCCCAGGTGCCTACTTTGGGGGGCACCAGGGATCTTGCTCACTGGGAGTCTGCTGTGACAGAGGAAGCTCTGTACTGCCCTTGCCTGGCCATAGGAGCCAGGCAGGGCAGCACCCCACCTATCAGTGTTTCTAGAGGGCAGAGAGGACAAGTGAATCAAGTGCAATGATGTTCGATCCCTGCTCCCCGCCCAGGAGTCTTTGCAGCAGCAGGGGAAAACCTGTGCTGCCTCTGTCCCACCACAGAAGGTGGGTGGCCCAGTGCCACAAAGAATGGCGCAGTCCCCTCCAGGCACACAGTGAGCATCCTATGCCACTGCAAGCAACAGTCCTATTAATATACTCAGTGTACTGTTGGTCTTTTGTGACGAGCACACTTTTAGCTCATATTCAGTTTATGGTCTACTACTGTAACCCCCAGATCCTTCCCTGGAGTCCTACAGCCTAGTCAGTCGTTCCTCAGTCAGCATTTGTGCATGCATTTATTCCATCTCAAGTGCAAGACTTTGCCCTTGTCCTTGTTGAATCTCATGTGGTTGATTGTGGACCATTTGTTCAGTCTATCCACGTCATTCTGGATCATAGCCTTACCCTCTAGAGTGTCTGCAACTCCACCTAACTTGGTGCACTCAATCCCACTGTCAAAATCATGAACGAAGATATTAAACAATACCGGGCCCAAGGCAGACCCCTGGGGAACCCCACTTGATATCTCTTCCCAGATAATTGTGTACAAGTCTATTTTACATCTGGTATCCTTTATTGTGCCTTACCAAGGTGTTGCAGGGGGAGAATATTTGTGTCCTACAATTAAACTATAATTACTCTGGAATTCTGAGTGTAACTGTCCTTCAGAAGATAGCAAGTGTGCTCTCTGAGCTTTTACACCTTCCTTTAACTAAAGCAATTAATTTAGCCTCTTTCCTTTCTGTGATGTTGATCCATCAGGACATTTGCCATGTGTTAATTGCATTCCTGGTATTCAGTCCTACGCAATCACTGTTTCTAAATTGTTACCCTGTCTTCATGAAACATGGCTGAAGTACTTCTGCTTTATCTGTCATCTATTTCAGGAATATCCTTTACACACATTCCCCACTCTTAAATTTGTTTATGGCTATTTTTATTATCTCCATCATAAATGGTGCAGACAGCACATATCACAGCAGCCAGAGCCAGTTAACAATTTTAGTTGTGCTCTTTCATTAAAAAGTATTCACAAACTTTAGTTGTACTGTTTTGGAGAAACTAGAATATCTGTCTTGGGGAAGACCCACCAAATAACCCATGTGTTTCTATACATTTTCCCACCCCTTTACAAGCTTTTAATTCTCATATGACCTCCTTCATAAAAGTTTTTTTTTTTTAAACTAAACATAGGCATATGTCCTCACTGTGGTTTGTCAATGCCAAATTTTAAAATCTATCAGTGTGGGAGATTAGAATTTCCTTACAGTTAAGAAAATTGGTTTCATTTCTCTGTATTTCAACTACATGTAAAAAGTTTTTCACATAGATATAGATATAATCTTCACATTCAAGAAGAAACTAATCATAAAGATTTGAAGAAGTCATAAGCATATGAAAATATAGTTGTAATGAAAGCTGCCTTGGAACCTTAACTCCCCTCATTGCCAGCTGGTAACATGTTTGCCGCAGAGATGTCTATATCATAACATTTTATTAGTGGTTTTCCTTTTTAGAGAGTTTCTCTTGAAAAGATGGTATAGGCTAGGGACAGACATTACACATAAACCAGTTCAAGTGACCAGAAACTGGTTTAAAGTTGTAACAGATCAGTTGTTCAGTGCACATAAACCAGATTGAAAATGGCTGAAACTAATGTGAGATAAACCTGATTGAATGTAGTATCAGACTTCACTGATTTGGGTCAAAACAGTTTATGCAATGTCTGTCCCAGACCCCTTGCTGGTTTAAGTTAAATCAGACTCCCTCAGCATCCCAGCATGCTTTCTGGGCTGAGCGGGGCTCTCTGCTCCACAGCAGAGCTGGCCCTTCCCGTCTGCTCCCTGGCTGCAGCTCTGGCAGAGACTGCAGGAGTCTGCCTGGCTTCCCCTAGCATACCATATGCTGGCTACAGTCTGTGCTGTCGGGGGCCAGTTCCTTCTGTGGAAAAGCTGTTTAAGAAGAGCTTAAACAAATGGAGAGAGACTTTGTTTTCTGATGGGGTGATAAACACTGTTATCAATTCCCTGATGGGATGCTTGGGGGTGGGGGGAGATCCCTCCCTAATCAGTGTGTTCTTCTGGGGTCTGGCCACACTCCCTTCTGCTCAGCACGGTGGAAGGGAAGGGAGGGCTGCTCGCGGGCCCCCCGGCTTCTAGGCTGAGCCACTGTGGGCATGTGCCTGCATTTCTGGGACTTTTGTCCAGTTACAAAGCAGTTCAACCTAGCCAAGGTAGACTAACCTTCAAAGATGGAATCAGTTCAGGCTCAGGCTTTTTGAATGTCTGTTCCTAGCCATGAGGAGCAAGCTGGGAAAATGATCCATATTAGGAGAAAAGTGGGCATTTCCAAATGGTCATATAATGGTTTTAACTCCGTAAAAAAAATTCCTTTGGACCCAATTCTCTCATACCGTTGTCAGCAAGAGCACCAATCCCTCTGTTCCATAAGGTAGAGTACTGAACCACCTAAGCATGACTGCAACTGCGAAGGCTTATGCACACACTTTGGAGAAACTCCATTGTAATTACAAAATGTCCCTTAGCTGGCTAATTTAGTTGTAACTAGAGGGAAGGATAGGATTTATACCCTTGCTTGCATGAAATTCTGGCTTAATGGAATTCAGTGGCAACATTCCCATAACTTGAACAGGGCCAGAATTTCATCTTTTGTTTTCTCATTGTATAACCAATAATTAAAAAGCTCATTTTAAAAGTATTGGGAGGAGCTGACTAGTCACTTGAAGATGTTTTCTTGATTGACACATATGTTTCACAAAGGCAATTGAGAATGAAGAATAGTTAAGTTGCTAAAGAGGCTGAGGCTGGCATTCAGTATCCACTGTTGTTTTCATGCTGTTGATCTAACCACAGGAATTAGCAGTGGGTTCCTGTTTTTCACTGTTGCTGAACAGGGAATCACTGATTTGAGTGGCTACCTACAGGAAGAGGAAAATGAAGCAGGCTAAATTTTAGCATTGAATGAGTACAGTATGTGTCATTTAATGGGTGACTGGTATTGGCAGCGATACAGTATCTTAAAAGGCCTATAGAAATCCTGCATTGCTGTTTACCACTGAAAGCACATACCCAGAAAAAAATATGCAAAGCTGACCACTTGGTGTGGAGTTGTGCGGTGTACTGTGGTTATACTGGTAGCCAGAAAAGGAGTACTTGTTTAGAATATTTTACAATGCTTGGTTTCTATAGTAACTATCATCATCATGAATACTTTCAATTTCACAAATAACATCTGCTTGATGATTGATTTCAAATCTCAACCCTTGTTTAAGTAAATAGGATCCTGCTCCTTCTGCTGATTGTGTTAGCCAGTGACATTTGATATGTTCCATTTTTTTCCATGACAAAGAAACAATGCTAAGCACAATCAGACTGGGGAGGCAAGAAGCAAGGAAAGGATGTTCTATAGTAACTGGAAAACTTGTAGCATTAGCGTAATACCAGTAATCTTCAGAATACATTCAAGAATATAGATAATAAAAATCTAAATTGTGTTCCAGTGTTACAGTACAGCACAAACCCATTCGCTGCTTGAACTGCTGGTGACGGCAATGTGTAGAAATAGGCAGAGAGAAAGCATTTTAGTTATAAGTGTGAAGAATATGTTACATGAAATGCAAAACAACTTGAAATTTAATCCGATGGAGACTCAGGATTGAGCAGTCAGTTCTACTGAAAAATTCACTAAAATGTGAAATCTTAAGCAAAAGTCAGCTCACTTGTCATTGAAAATCAGGCTGTATTTTATCAAAAATGATCAGTTTGTGATGAAAATGAGCCTGTTTTTGAGTAAAGTTGTCTTGTAGATTGAAACATGGTAAAAGTGTGAATTTTGACAGATTTTCATGCAGTTGTCACATTTACAATTTAAAATTTAGGGTAGGAAACTTCCATGAAACTAACCCATTTTTGTTTGTGAATGTGGCACAACTATGACTGTAGTGAATCTCTTGAATTAAATAGTTAAAATTAAAATAATTATAATTAACAGGCCCAAACTGGGGATTAATAAAGGGATATAAGTATAATTAGACTAAAGGGATTATATCTATAGCACTAGTTGTAATTTGTTTGTGAGAGTGAAAAAGTTGTTCTTTAGAGCTAATGGCAGGCTTGGAACAATGTATTTTTGTTGAATTCTGCATTATCTAAATATTTTGGAACTAATGCAGAGATTTTTAAAAATATTGCTGCAAATAGTATTAATGCATGTATACACACACACACATACACATACATACATACAGATACAGAATAATGTAAAATAATCATTATAAAGGGAGCAAGTTTTGAAAGTAACGTTAATTGCCGGTAATTGGATTTAAATATATGCAGGATATCCAAAATGAATTTTTTACATACAACACACATCTTCCCCCCCTAACTTGGCCTCCCAAAGTTAGGTTGCATGTATTAAGCAGGGAAGATGATTTTCTGCCTGAGATTGAAGCACAGCACCTTTTGATTCCTGTTGCACAGTGCAGCAGCGATGGCATTACTATTCAGGCAGCTAAGGGAGTCATTTGATTTAACAGCTCATTGCTGTTCACTCCAGAGCTATTAGCGATTGTCTCTCTTTTTTACTGATCACGTTCCACTAATCAAGCTAACCTTTCTTGTGGAAATTTTGCTATCTGCTAACTAGAGGTGCGCAGAGGGGGTGGGGGGGTGCCAGGCTCTTTCTGGCAGGGGGGTTGGGCTGGGGCTGCACTTGGGGCAGGCAGCAGCAGTGCTAGGAGGGGACTTTGTGGAGGAGGGGGCTATGGAAAATTCTGGGATGGCTGTAGCACCCGTGTAGCTCTCTCTCCTGGTGCCACTGCCGCCCGCCACAAGTGCAGCCCTGGCCCAACCCCGTGCCGGGAAAAGCCCTGCACTGCCCCTTGCCCCTTGCCCCAGCCCACTCTCACTCCATCCACATATCCAGGGGGCATATGCCCCCTGTACCTCCCCTGAGGGTGTATACAGCAATAGGAGCTGCCCCCCCCTCCTCTGTGTCATGACCCAAAAGGCATGATTGTGTGTGTGCTTCAGCATCAGAATTATCCACGTTAAGTTGCAGAGCATTGCACGGGAGTTTCCTGTAGCAAGAGGAAACCCCGGTGCAGGGACCAGTTTCCCGCCTTTTCTGCAGCTTCTTTTGCAGAGTGCATTGCTCGAGTTGCAAGAGGAATGCACGGTGCAAAAGAGTTCCCGCCACCGGTATGCAAATTTGTTCCCCGTGATTGGCTAGTGCTAAATTATTCACACGTGGCGGCTAGCGATTGGCCTGTTAGCCGTATAAGAGGCTTGAGCGCCCACCTCTTCCCGTCTTCGAGCGCGACTAATATAAGACGTATTTACGATTTCTACATTGGTGGCTTGTTCACCCAGAGCATCCGGAGCTCTGCACCGTGGAGCCTAGCAACCTCCACGAGACCGTCTGTGTTGTGTCTGTCTGTAACCGCAACTTAATCAAGCTTTCCAGCTTACACCATTGCCATCTCGGTGTAAGTAAACAATCTTTTAAAACTACCGATACGCGTCTGTGCCTAATTCCAGAGTGAAGGCCTTCCCTCTCCGCCCTCGCGTGCCCGGGCTGCTGGCCACAGCCCGTGTGCAGCGCGAAAAAGGGCTCGGGGTGCTCCCGGCCCGCACACTCTGCATCCCCCAGACGAGCTGGTCATGGCCACTCCAGCTGGCCAGCCCCAGCCCCTGGCCCAGTCCCTCCCTCACGATGGGGGCTTTGATGTGCCCCGCACATGCTCCTTCCCTCCCCACCCCATCCCCCACCCTAACAGACTTACCAGCCAGACGCTGTTCTCCAAGCTGCCAGACTGCATATTGATAATTGTACCAGTATCAGCCGATATGGCTCATTAATAATCAGCAATCAGTATCAGCCCAAAACATCTTTGTTGGTACACCCCTACTGCTAGTTGTTCCCAGTCTCGCTCATATTTCACAGCCTTGGGTATGCTGTAGCTCTTTTCGAAATCATAGATCTACGCATGGAAACTAGCCTTTAGCAGCAGCTATGATTTCAGCATTAGTTAATGTGGCAGGCTCGCTGCTTTTGCCACGCTGGGCAGATGCAGCAAGGGATGGCAAGGAGAGAGGAGCTCCAGAGAAGATCATCATCTGGACCCTGCCTGAGCCTCGATGGTGCGTGGATCAGTGCATGGAGAGCCAGCCTTGGGAGCAGCTCGAGGCTGCTCAGGCCTCACATGGTGCACAGTTCAGCACGTGGAGAACTGGCCCTGGGAGCAGCTCGAGGGTGTTCAAGTTAGCCCTGGCTCTAGGCTGGATAACCAGAGCCCCACAATGTAGCTCAGAATTCAACTAAAAGAGCCCTGGTGCCCAGAGCAGGGCCTGGGAAGGGGAAAGACCCCTGGCGTGAGACTGGGGAACCAGAGCCAGTGAGGGCTCAGCTCCCATAGGAGCTCCCTGGTTACCCAATGCGGGGCACAGGGCCCAGAGGGAAGAACCCTCAACTCGAGGCCAACGGATCCAGGACACCTGAGATGGTGTGGGGACCCAGAGGCCAGATCAGCAGCCTACAGAGGAAGCACCGTGAGTTACTGGGAACCCGGGTCCCGCAGGGGAGGAGCCCCCAGGCAAGGGATGCTGGTGTCAAACAAACCCGCACCAGAAAAAACAGGGTGACGTACCTGGCAGCAGTGTGCTCTGCCCGATACCAGAGCCTGGCCAGCCAGAGTCATGCTTCTGCTGCCAGTCAGGCTCTACATTCCCAGATTGCCACTGCTGGTACCCCGGGAGGCTCCTAGGATCACAGGTAAAGCTGCTGGCCCCAGTTTCCCCTGTCCCAGGTTGGGCAATGTCCCACAGGTGTGCAGGGGAGTTCCCCAGGGACAACTAGCAGTGGCACAAATATGTGCCACTGCTAGCTGTCCCCAGGGAATGCACATTCCCACTTGTGGAGAAATGCCCTTAGAGTTTATTTTGATCACCTGTACCTTTTATAATTCAGAATATTTTTGAGATTTGAATTAACTGGGACCCAATTAAATTTCCAGGTAGAATAAATCCCAGACGGTAACAGGAGGTAGTATAATGCTTAAGCTGTTTTGCACAGAGAACAATGAGACATGCTACCAGCAATACCATTTTGCTTCATACTTACTGCTGTTACTAGAACAGGCAGCATAATTCTTCTTTTCCCTCATTCGTTGAAAGCCTTGACCTCTTCCATCTCTATAATGGATGTCTTACCTCTGCAGAGTCAGAATTATAGCTGATGATATGGAAAGGAACTCCATTTCTTGCTAGACAAAATTCCCATTCTTCATTAAACACTTTCTCATGGTCTCTCCCTTCACCATGATTATTTGCTTGGAGCAACTACAATTAGACCCACAGGATCCAAACACATGTAGCCACAAGTATGAATGTGCTACACGCACACAAATTCTTCTTAACCTATTAGAAAAAAAATATTTCGGGCCATTGTGGGTGGTGGTAGATAGATCTGGCCTTAGAACAGGACAAAGGCAATAAGAATAAAAGCTATCTCATTCTCTCAGAGCTTTGGTCAGTGTTTTCTCTTCATTCAATAGGCTGTGAGCTGTATAGTTGTCATGGCAGAAAGTCATTTGTTATGCCAGTGCCATTAGCATTTTTCTCTGCATTGAGAATATTGCCAAGTTTGCACTTTAATCCCTTCTGCTGACAGTTCGTTTTCACAGTGTGTCTTGATTTAGTTCCCTTATTTTATTATTACAGTTCCAGGTATAAATGTTTTAATTTACCATTCACTGGGCATAGGCTATATGGTCAGAAGGTTACAAAAGAACATTATAAGACATCGCTGTAGAAAAGTTCACTAAAAGTCTATTTTGGATGACTTATGGTATACTACATTTCCTTTCCAATTTTGCTGGCAATGAAAAAGCTACCCAATAATTCCAGGGCACTTACTTTTCTGTCTTTGAGCCTGGCATAGTTTTTTCTAAATAGCAGTAAAACTTTACTTATTTTTAGTGATTCTGGGGGGCCAAAGTGAGATCTGTGCTCTAGCGGTCAGGGCAGGAGACTATTAGTGAGGGCTTCTGACTTGATTCAATGGGAACAGCAACAGATTTCTCATCTGCCATGAGCAAAGGGCAGCAAGTAGATGGACTGCCTCAGGAGTAATCAGGAAGGCATATTCTGACTCAGTGTCAAAGTCTGCCTCCCAGTGTGCGCTGCTCCAAAATACGTTACACGGTGCTGAGCCACGCACAGCGCTATATGGTAGCCCAGGATTGTTACCCTGGCTATTGGGTCGACAAGACAGAACGAGGTCGCCACAGTTTCCCCAGCCTCTTCCATGCATTTGCTGGAGGAAAGTGGCTCTCAGGAGTCTGCTTCCTCTTCAGTTCTGCAACCCAGGATATAGGTAGCTGTTAACAGAATAAGAGACCATGGATGATAATGTAGCTCTGCATGACCTTGGCCAGAGGTAAATCACCTTAAGCACAATGAGCTGCCAATATTTCGGCTAGAGTCTCTAACAAACTTAGCTCCGTTTGCCTGTGCTCAAATCCATGGACCAGCAGTGCACAAGCCTCTAATGAGGAAGAATGAAGGGCTAGGAAATCTGTTAATTTATTTCCTTTTCTTAATTCCATAGCCCAGGAGGGAGCAGGCAAACACATACCACCTGGCAAACAAACTCACACTGGTGTCACTTCAGTGAATAGCACATTTATCAAGTAGTGAAATTTGAAATGAGGCAGGGGAAAGGGAGAAGGGAGGGGAAACTTAGAGAAAAATCTGGGAGTCTCCACTGCTGTGCGGGCTTTGTTTTTACTTGTTAAATACCTGGTATTGTCTTACAGAAACATACTATTGAAACTCTTGGAACATTATAAAAATTTATAGATGTCTTGAACCAACCTACAGAATGTAATAGAGAATTATATCCCACTAAAAGAAAAGTTCAAAAACCCTGTAGAAAGGATATCATTCTCTATTAAACTCTCTATTATAGGGGTTTAGCATAATTTCTATGGAGTTCCATTATATTTTTATAAGCCCTATTGGCTTCAACCCTATTAAATACTCTAGAAATTTTCCATAAGGGCAAATTGGTGCATTCTGAAGGCAAAAATATGCTTTTCAAAGGTATTGTTAGAGCCCCAGGGATAAATCTTCTCTGGCTGGGTGATTTAGTTGCAAAGGCAGGGAAATCATCTCAGTCCTTTCTTTAGCTTGGTGGCAGAATTTTAAGAAGAAGCTCAAGAGAATCTCCTCTAGCACGTTGTTGCTTTAAATTGGATAATAACACTTACCTACCTCATATGGGTTAGTAGGACTTAATTAATTAAAGTTGTAAATCACTGAGAAATCCACGGCTGAAAAAAGCTACAGCATTCTTCAAAGTATTGGTGATAATTAGGCTCCATACCGTTCTTGTAGGTTAGTCTGGAAGAAGGCATTCCACTGGCTGTAATTGTATGAGGGGCGAACTTCACACAGTGGATTAAAGGAAAACATTAGTGGATGGATCAGACTAAAAACCTAGTGGCCTACAGAGAATTCTTGATGTTTCCAGTACCAGGCCCCAGAACAACGCCCAGGGCTCTGTCGTTAGCTTAAGTATTCTGTTGCAATATTTCCTAAAGGACATTCTTCTGGTGCAGAGATGGTGTTTGGCGAAAGCTTTTTTAATTTTTTTCATAATAGTTTCATTAAAGCATAAATGATTCATTATGTAATTTTTTGTTTTAGAGAAACAAAATTGAGTCAGAACTTTTGGGTGGGTGGGAAACATATTAAAGAAGTAAATAATTAACAACAGGCAACTAATGATTACATTGGCCGTGTACAATAATATGGATAGTCTAAGCACACAGAACCAGCTTATTACACTGGTGTTCACATTTGTAAGGATCCTCTGCATTCCAGCACCCTGGGACAATGCTAGCTCCACCGCAGAAAGGATATGTTTGTGTTGGGTTGAGAGGTGGGAACACATACGTTATATTTCTTTCCTTTTTCTGGTATAGAACTGCTTTTTTTTTTTCCGCCCCTTTTTCTTTTTTTGGATCCCTCTGCACTCCAGTATGGCTGAATTCAACCGGGAGCAGGGCATAGATATAGGCCATCAGCTCTGGGCTCACATACTTGCCTCCCAAAGTAGGAACCATCCTAGAGATGCCCCGTGCTGTTTCAGAAATGAAGCTGATATGTTCTTCACAAAATAATTTCACAGCTATTCTAGGAACACTCAAGGAGAATATTTTTTTCAGTCAGCCCCTTGTAGCACCTAGAGCCAGGCACTGCTAATACTGGAGGATATGGCCTGAAGAAATGCCCCTCATAGTATTTACTCCATTTTTATATTAACAGGCTAGATATTTTACATTAAGTCTTTGGATAAAATATTAAAGCAGGGACTGAATCCCAGGACTCCCTCCTTCAGGGCAAATACCCTACCCACAAAGGTAGGGATCCATACTTATGCTTGTTTGCTTTCTCTAGCCCAGTGAATATATACATATTCCACGCAAATTGGAGCAGCTTTAAGAGGGATCCTGTCCCCCTAAATGCACACACAAGAGGGTGGAGCTAGACTTTTCTGTGTCTGTTAGGGATAGGACTAGGAGCAATAGCCTCCAGCTGCAGCAGAGGAAATTTAGGTTGGAGATTAGGAGGAACTTTGGCATCTTTACACGTGCTCCAGGGATGGTGGGAGGGTTGCATTAATTAGAGTGGCTTCAAGAGCTGCTGTAATTAAAGCACCCACAGAGTCTCATTTATTCAGTATCCCTCACTTCAACAAGGCAGCGGGAATGCTTTAATTAAACCTCATTTGACAAGCTTTAGTTAAAGCACCCCCACCGCCATGTTGAAGTGTGGGGACGCTGAATACGCAAGGCGCAGAGGCTGCTGGAGCGCACTAATGGGCATGCTCCAGCAGACTTGATTCATTGAGTCTGCACGGATGCACTGTAATTACAGTGATCTCAGAGACCACCCCACCCTCCCCCAGCATGTCTGACAGCCTCTTAGTCAGGCCCTCTCTTGGGGTGTTCAGAGATGGGGCCTTCAATCCCCTTAAGCAAAGCTGAGAATTGAAGTGGTTCTCCCACATCCTTGATGAGGGCTACAACTACAGAACTTTTGAATTGAGGGGAGAAGTACTGCCACCTTTTTCCAGCTGCGTTTTAAAATAAAATGATCCCCGTTGCTTTTGGCATGGAGTCCCATCTAGCAGACATGCTCTAAGAAACACTGCAGATTGAGTTCCTTGAGCAGAGAGATCTCAGCATGAGGGAGGAACCCAGCTGTGCGGCCTTCGCAGTACAAAAATGCTTCTGTGTACGTGCAAAGAACTGTATGTGCCCAAGGAATTTTAACGTCCAAACTTTGATGCCTACAAACTTTAGACGCTTCCCAGGGTCAGGGAGAAGCTGGGCCTGGGTTTGGAGGATTCCAATTTGAGACTTAGGCACCTAAATTCTGCCTAAATCCAACTTTAGGTACCTAAGTCTCTTTCTAGATCTAAGGCTTGGCTGCCACAAATATGAGCACTGGGTCTACACCTACACATATAGAGAATAAAACTATGAACACCTCAATTCTCTCTCTCACCTTGTTTCCTCTTTTCTATATGAACAGGAAGAACACTCCATTTTTCAGTGTCTGTCCTCTTGAGTCTTAGACATTTAACTCCAGGGACCAGCTGCTGAGTCCCAGTGTTAATCCTATCAAAACAGAAGACTTCATTATGTATTTGCCAAGCCATTGGGTTTATTATATTTGGCATTCGCCAGATTAATTCAGTTTTAATAATATGATTTAAAAACTAGTTTTACATCAACATAAATTATCATTAAACTGCTAAGAATAAGTTAGTCAAGCTGTTAAAAAGAGACCTTTTATTTATGGGTAAATTCTTATATGAATGGCATTAAAACTATATTTTAGTTCGGAAACATTAAAGTGATTAATGCATAGTTGTTTGCATCTTTAATAAGTGATTTATATATCAGATCTGTATTTGTGCCTACTGTCAAACTTTATTCTGTTCTTGTCAAAATACTTATTACTGCTGACAGGTATAACATACCCACATTAATCCTTAATTCCTTGATTCAATTTTCTAATTGCTTTTTTGGCATGCGATTGCATCCATTTAGGCTTACGTGATCTATTTGTCTTATAATGCACTCTTAAAAATGAGATGCACCTACCTTCAAAAAGGCTGAGAAGAAAAAAAAATATTACTAAGTACTGAAAATTTCAAATTCTTCAGCACTTAAATAAGACATCTCTTCTTGGAGTTGTAGACTGATCCAAAACCTGTTATGCTTTCTGTTTTCTGGCTTTGTACAATTTAGCAAACCCTGTTTAATTGATGATCAAATTGGAATTTATAGTCCAACAACTATGTGAATTTCTTCAGCACAGGAAGACCCTTTACATAGCTCTGAAAAAGTCAGAGATTTTGCTCCGCCAGCATTGCCTTCTCCTTTCTTTATTGTTTTCACTTGTCAAGTCTGTTTCTCCTGTCACCTACTCAGTCAGCTTCAGATAGCAAGATGCAGCTTCTTCTGAGGTCAAACAACCCTGTAAATGCGATGGCCAGAGGAGTCAGTACTGAGCAACGTAAGGAAGAAGGCAACATTTCTCTTGCATCACATCCAGCCTTTTCCTGGGCTGGAGTCTTTCAGTGTTGATTCATGTATGATGACTTAGTCATGTTCTGATAAAACCGTTAGACTAGCAGAGTTAAAGCATTGAGATTGTATATCTATCTATCTATCTATCTATCTATTGAGATAGAGAGATCCAGATATGTGTACAGATATTCATATGTATATATATTTGTGTGTGTGCATGTGTGAATAAATTATGCATCATGCTCTTTTGGTTGTAAATCAAACTGTTCTCAGAAATTTAAGAGCTAGTATTTTTAATAGAATAAGGGATGTGCTTTTTCCAACACTGTCATCTCCCCTCTCTACTGGAAAAAAATAATTTTTTTCTCAAAGCATTAAACCATAAAAGCTAGGTATGAGCAGAGAATCTCCCTAGCATCCCCTCTGTAGCTCTAGACCCACCAGGGACCTGAGCAAAAGGCAAATGTTTGTGGAGATATGGGAAGGTTTAAGCAGACAGCCCTGTCACAGGGTGAAATGAGAGAGTGCTCACTCCCAGCCAAAGCTCCCTCTAACTTTTTTTTTTCTCTTGAGTGAAATGAATGCTGGCTTGAACTTACATTGTCAACCTGTGAAAACAGCCTCTCACACTTGTTCTCTCCTTTTTCTGTTCTGCCTCACCTTATTTAATCTATCCTACCATTCACTCATTCCTACTTTCTTCTCCCCCCTCCATCAACTTAGTGTCCCTCTTTATTATCTTCTCTTCTGTGCAGAGGCATAGTCAGACAGTATTGTGTCCTGGGTGGTGGCAGCAGCAACAGCCAGGCTGGCAGTAGTGGCAATCACAGCAGTCTGGTTGGCAGCATCAGTGACTACTCTTTTTGCAACCCGCTTCTCCTAAGTCAAGGCGGGTCCCCACTCATCCCACCACCCTGTAGTTCCCCTATTGCTGCTTTGCCATGTAGTGTTACTTTCATTCATCTCTTTTTCTTTCTCCACTTTTTCACCTTTCTAACCCTACATAACGCCGTTCACATTTGCACTGCGTCTGTGATAAATGATTTGCAGGGACTATCATTGCCACGTTCCTATCAATCTTTCTTTTCAATCTCCTCCAGCAGAAGAAACGGCAAGTCCCTGAGCCCCCTTTACTATACTAGAAAAGGCGTTGAGGAAAACTCCTGGGGAACAAATGGGTGTGAAATGAGATGAGCCGATGGCCATTTACACAGTGGTTTTGTGAGGTTAAGTTTTAATGTCGAAAATGTTCACTGAATAAACTCCAGCAGTCTTCTGACAAGCTACGTATAAGATTATTCTCCAGTTTATTTGAGGAACATCAGGAGCAGAGTAAAGTTAGAGAGAGGCTTTTTTCATCCTGCTTGAAAATAAGTACGCACTTGGAAAACGAGAAGCAGAGTCCCAGAAACGTGTACAACATCAGAGACTAAGTTGTTGAGTCTGAGAATTGTTTGTTTTTCATATCTTCCAGTGATAGTTTTATGATTTTTGATTATTATTGGTGCTTTTTGGCAAGACATAACAGTCACTTTTTTATACAAAAAAATATGACAATTCCAGTAAGTAAATCATGGTAGCTAAGTGCTTTGGGCAAACAAACATGTGCCTTATCTCTTCCAAAAAAGCTGTGGAAAATGTATGATAAATTGCACATTTCAGAGAACATGTTATGTCACTGTGAAATAACTTTGATTCATGGTTATGTAGTTATCTTTAAACAACTGACAAACCTCGGGGTATCTAAATTATTATCATTTGCTTTATGCTTCTGTGTTTTTTTTGCTAGAGAAGCCTGAAATGATATACAGTAAGATAGGGCTTCTGCTTTTTCAGTCATGACACTGTTTTTTTGGAGGCAAAAATCGAAAACGCCTGCTAGATTTGATTTTTCTTTTCCTTTCTTTTCTCTCTTTTTTTGGTGGGGGATGAGGTTCTGCTCAAAATGGTTAACAATAATATAATCGTGTTTTTACATGCATTCCTGCAAACTTCAGGCAGAAAAGGATAGTGCCCATTTATGGAAAGTTTTAGAATAGAACAGCAGTATAAAAATATACCAGCATTTTAACTTGTTATCAAGTAATTATTCAGAAAATTATTAGGAGGCAAACTGAGAAATGTGATTATTTAAACTGTGCGTCTGCATAATTTGGAAGTACTTTTGGAAGAAGAAATATCAGAGGTTTTGCTTGCTTTGTAAGGAAGAAAAGGTAACACTGGGGTATCCAGGAGAGGTTTTGTACATCAACTCTTCCTACTTATAATAACACTTCATTACTATAAGTGTAATACAGAAATGCTGAGTCAGGCTTGAAGCCCCATTGCCAGGAATGCTGTGCAAACATCTAGTAAAAGACTTTCTGTATTCAGAGAAGCAAATTAATTTTCACAATGGATTTACTGTTTGTATTTCTGTGGTGCATACAGCTCATAACTGGGATTGGAATCCCATTGTGCTAATGCAGAGTGAGTAACATTTCCTGGCTGGAGGAGCTTGCAATCCGAATAGACGAGGCAGACAAAGGGGGAGACGAGAAACAAAATGGGGAAGATATTTCTAAAGGTCATACAAGAAGTTACATACAGGGCTAAGAATAGAATTAGAGTCGCCTGACTCCCTGTCCAGTAACACATCCACCAGGCAATGCTGCTTGCTGTTCTCAACCCTTTTAGGTTTAAGGCACCCCTCAGAAAATGTCATCTCTTAGCTTTCACTTGGTTTTTGACCAGTTGTTCTGTTGCAAAGAACTCCAAAAGACGACAACAGGTCAGAATGGTTTTAACACTATGGGATTCCTTTTGGAAAACTTGGGTTTTTTCCTTCTGAATCATGTTTTCACACCTGCCAGCGCTAACATCGCATGGCACCCCACAACACCCTTGAATGGGTCTCAAGACACCTCAGGGTGCCACGGTACACTGGTTGAGAATCATTGCGCTAGATTATGCCAGTTTTAAAATGATACGGCATTTTTCATCCGAATTATTTTGACACTGTCCCCTTAAATACATCTGCTGAAATTTCTTTCAAATATTAATCATCCATGAATTGAACAGAATATATTTATCTGTTGTTCCATTTACTGCAGAATGCTCTCTATTCTTATCTGCACTGAACAGTAGCAAGTGTTGGTTACTTGGAGGTACAAAAATAGAAAATGATAATTGCTGTACAAGACGGAAGAGACTTTGTTTACGTCTCTTTATTTGCAGTGTTTGCAGCATATTTCATTTAACTAAACTATCATTTCACTTTTAGATAAATGTCAACTGATTCAAATATACTATCTATATATGTATGTCAACTGATTCAAGTGTGTGTGTGTATACACACACACACACACACACACACACACACACACACACACACACTCTGCATGTAATTATATATATATATATATATATATA
>NW_005842539.1:749051-758287 GCF_000455745.1 Alligator sinensis
TATATATATAAAATTGCATGTAAATTAATGGCTTTGAGTTTTGAACCAAAGCTTCCAGATATTTTTTTCTCTTGCTTTGCAACATGACAGACACATTCTACAAATGTGCCAGCAAGGAAAAGAACTGTACATGTATACTGATTTTAACCTAACATTTTCAAAACTGTTTTAAATGCTTGATTAAACATTTAAGCTCTCAGATGTGCTCTTGTATCACATAGTAAACACATAATATGGAAACGTGACTACTTGGAAATACTCGTTTTAGAAACTTACCACTCTGTGTATGCATATGCTGCTCTATATTCATTCAACTGCTAGTACTTGAGCTCCTGGTAACTCAAGAAATATATGGAAGCAGCTTATTTTGATAGTTACTTGTAAATGAATAAATGTAGTTAATAAATAGGAAAAAGTGTTATGGCTACACAACTCCATTGCCATTAGAAAGATTATAGTCAGTTTTCTATACTAGGGACTCCACAACAAAGCCAGCATTTTCCAACAGTTATTAACTTATGTGCCAGCGCTGTATTCCTTAACACAATATTTAGAGAGTTCCTGGCCCAAATTGCTCACAATTTAATCAAGGCAGACGTAGAGGGAACAGGTGGGATGGAAAGCAAAATCTAAGTGGGAAAGACTAGGCTTATTTATTGACTCATTTAAATATTATGAGGTTTATTTTTGTTTGTTTTTACTATTATTAGGTGATTTCTTAAGGGACTTATGGTAGAAATGTAAGCCTTTTGGAATGATAGCAAATGAAGAATGAGTGGATGATGAGCAAGCTGGAATAAAGCTAAAATTCTTGTATTATGTCTTGGGTGTCTCTTTGTTGTAACTGAATAAATTGATATCAGTAAGTATTGTTGAGATATAAAGTGAGAAATAAAAATGTTCTCATCTGTATGGTCAGATTTTTTTTCCGTGTAACTAAATGCACAGTGTTATGTACATAGGAATGAAGGACTGGAATGTGCCCCAAACCCATGTTAGGGTTCATTTAAATCTGTTTAATGAGGGGGGACCAATAGAGAGAGAGAATCATCTGATCTGTGCCAGATTTGTTACACAAAACTATATCCAGTCTTACCAAAAAGGGCTTTGAACAGGAAATAAAGTGGTGTATGCCATGAAGCCTTTGCAGGTTGTATATTTGAATATCTGTGGACCAGCATTATAGCAGGCCTTAATTTAAAGCCATATAGTTAAAAAAAAAAAAAGAGGAAAACAAGTCTTTATTGAACATTACAAAATGATCTTCTTTTTCAGGGTGCTCCTAAACCAATCGCCATTGAGCCTTGTTCAGGAAACAAAGCAGCGGTCCTTACTGTATTTTTATGTCTGCCAAGAGGATCGTCAGGAGTCCCACCCCCTGGGCAGTCAGGTAAGACGCACACAGGTAATCGCTGAGGCTTTGATCCTGAAAGCTGTCTCCATTGCCCCACACACCCATTTAGAAACATAGGTTCTGCTGGGACAAGCCACGTCTCAGTATGATGGCCAAGGACAATTTAATATACTACCCGATGAATTTTCTTTTCAATTTAATCTGACATCTCAGATAAAATTTATATTTTATAATAATGATTATTCTTCATTCCACACTGTGCATGGTAGCTTCTTTTCAAGTTGCTTTGGACAGCCCTTACGCTAGACAATCCATGAGTTTTTGCTTTGTATTTTCAGTAAGGAATGTCAACCCCTTTCAATTAAAATACTGTGTTAGCGTTTCACAGAATGCCAGCCAAATAAATGCTAGAAGTGTATGAGTATGTATACCAACTTCATTAAGGAGATGTTCATTTGGAAATCATCCCAGTCCATTTTAAAACAGCATTTCTATTATCAGGGAGTATTTCCCATAGTAGTCCATTTCATTTGATTTGTGCCAGTGTTGCACAAAAATATATCCAGTCTTACAAAAAAGGGGGTTTAAACAGGAAATAACTAGGTATATGCGTATTGTGCATATTGGATGTCTTATATTAAAAAATGTCAGAAGAGATCATAGAATAATCTGGGGCCATTCAGGTGATGTAGATTACTGCAAGAGTCACTGCAAGGCAAAGGAAATGCAGTTTTAATATTTACTGGGATGATTTCCAAAATGAGCACCTCTGTAATGAAAAGTAAACTGATACAGTATGTACCCATATACTCCTGTCCACAAAAAAGCACAGTTTAAGGATAATGTGTACTCTCAAGAGCCAAAATCATATCCTCTTAACCTTCAAACATCTATTTATGAAATTAAAAAAATATTGAATAATGATGCTGACTGCAGAATTAGTTGCCTACTGTCATTTTGCTCCTTTTTTGTGTTGGGTACTGATGTATTTAAGTTAGATGATTTGTGAGAGGGGGAAGTTGTGTTTTTTTGGGAGGAGGAAGGTTAGGTATTGGAAGGAGGATGATTTGGGACATCATTTTGGGGAGTACCACACAACACAAGCAATACTTTTGAAACCAGAGGTTTAGTTTTTTCTAGGGGCTTTTAATTTTTGCTTTTAGTTTGTTCATATTTCTACGTTTTCTTACCCATGAGGTTTGTCTACGGTAAAAATTGCAATGAATAAGTTAATTTTAAGTCACTTGTCTTCTCTGTTTACAATTTTAAATCACATGCACTATGCTGGATTGTCATTGCTGCGGTCAAAAAGAGAACAAGATTTCCATAACAGGACGTAAATGCAAAAGAGTGGATGTGTGCCTTTCTCGAAATTTGTCTTTACACATTTTGTGGCACATGGCTTTCATATTTTCACAGGTGAAAAATAGCACTGTCACTTTCTAGTTTGCTGTATTTTATTATTTTGCCTTCTACTAGCTTCCCAGGCAGATATTTCAACCATATTCCTTTGTTTATTACTGGGATCTTTTGTCAGCCTTTTAATGTTTATAAATCTGTGAAATTTTTAAAACCCTTCAGCAGCTTTCATTTTATTCAGGGTCAAAAGCAAGCAAAAATGCTTAATGGTCGCAACTGTGCTGATTCATCCATTAGATTATATTGCTATAATCTTTTTTTCTTAAGTGCACTGAATTTTGGTACTTGTGGCCTGCTATCACTGTACGTAGTCATGCATGGTCTAGGCAGAAGCTATTATGCAAGTTTCTTGGCATACCGGTAGCTCTGCTAATTCACTTCATTCCTGTCCTGCAGCCCTACCTGCTGTTTCATTCCAGGGCTTCCTGGGAGCAGACACTGCCAACTGTGCCAAGCTACTTGAAATTATATGGGAGCTTTGCGCTGCAGACATATGTTTGCTGTGCAGCCTGTTTCCCTTATGACCTATGCTAGGTTAAAACAAAGATGTTTAGGTTGAGGGAAATAGTGTGTTCAGCAATTAAAGGATGCCAAATAATCTTAGACCACCACTTCACTTTCATATAGCTGCCCCAGGGCTCATTACAATCATTTTAGGGTAAAACTGGCATGGACGCAAATGCATTTTTTAAATGGTAAAATATGTCAGTGATGTTGGTTCTCATTTCTCAGTGGAAGAACCTGGATTTTATTACTTACGAACAAGTGGCTATAAAATTTAGAAACGGAATAAATACATTTTCATTAATCTGGGGTCCTGATTCTGCTTGCAGACACTCAAGCAAAGCTCTCATTGAAGTCAATGAAGTTGTATAGTTTTCTCTGCTGTCTCTTGACAAAACTTTTCCAGTAAAGGGTTCTTTTTGAATGACTGAGTGCAAATACAATAAGGTTCCTATAGTGGAGATTATCAGTGTTCTCACCCCCACTGCTAACGAGCAAACTATCAGAAAGATCACATAACTGCTTTAAGCTTAACCCAAAGATTTTCAAATCTTTTTGGAGGCACAGTGACTTCCAGCTGAAAGTTAAGCCGACCCCATTTCTTGGTGGAAACGCCATGAACCTCATCAGAGCCACCTTTCACACAGCATTGTGCTAAATTATGCACTGTTTTTATGACGGTACAAATAATGGCTAGATTGTAACAACTGAACTCCTTTTTGATTATGGCCAAGGTCTGGAACAGGCTCTCAAGGGAGGTGGTGCTCTCCCCTACCCTGGGGGTCTTCAAGAGGAGGTTAGATAAGCATCTAGCTGGGGTCATCTAGACCCAGCACTCTATTGAGGTCCCTTCCAACCCTAACATCTATGAATCTATGAAGTTGGGCTGGGTTAATAGATTCAAAGGAAACACATGTAAAAAGTGGCTGCACTGGAGGCAGAGAATGTATTAATTAAGGCTCATTTTGGAAAAGAAGCCTTTTTCAGTGAAAGAAGACTTGCAAGTCCGTTAATCTTACTAGAAACTTTGTTAAAAGCCAAAGGAGTACTGATGATTACTATCGGTAGCCCTTAAATTTTCTTCAAGCTGTAAGGTTGGAACAAGATCCAAACAGCTTATTGGCAATTATTTTAAATAACTGCTAATGTAAAAAAAAAATGTACCCTGGATGTCAGAAAAAATGAGACCCAAGTCACCAGTGAGAGATCACAATGAGAAGTAGATTAAGGGTGATTTGTTGTGATAGAAAATAATTGCTTGGTCCCAGATTTACTATACAGATTACAGCCCACCTTTTCTTACCTCCGCTATTGTGTCTCCTCAGCTGTTTTGGAGTATTGCATTAATATTAATATTCAGAGGTTCAGAAAAATAGCTGCTCTTTGTAGAATGCGTATGTACAATATTTCAGACAAATGGCTTGTTCTAGCACGCTGGACAGATTATAATATATAAGGCACATATGTGTCTTCACATTTTATAATACATTGGAGGCTGGAGATATTGTTGTAGTGATCTTATACTTTTAAATAACTTAAACTCTCCATTATATCAAAGATGATCTATAGCTATATCCAGTGTTTTAGGGGAAAAAAACCTAAATGACACATCACTGTGGGCAGTACACAAAACAACCTAGACAATGGGGATATAAGAGGCACAAAAAGATCATTCATAAATTACCTAAAAAAAAGGAACAGGATGCCAAAGACATATCAGCACCTGAAAGACTAAGACCAATTCAGGGTTTCCCTGTACAGCTCTGGTAATATGTTGAACTGAGAGAATCTGATCATGAACTACATGCAATAGCAAAGAGCTGAGGGACTGGACTTGGGGAAGATTAAGAAATGGACAGCAAATTCAGAGCAGGAGACTAAAATGCCCTGGATCAAACGCCTGATAATGGGGTGAAAAGCCATGAGAGTGAAGAGTAGAAGAGAGGAGCCAAGGAGAATGGCCGTCGTACAGGGAGGCAGGCCTGGGGACGAGTCAGAACTGGGAAAGGGGCAGGTTAGGGTGGAAGAAACAGAAAGCTTTGAGAGAACGGAAAAAACAAGACAGCAGCCCACTGAGTCACTCTCATTTGGAGCCTAGGAGGAAAGTTTTCTGAGTCTTTCCCTTGCTCTATGATGAGCAAATATGTGTGAATGTCACTGGCAAAGTGTGTCTCGTTTTTCTCACACACTGCTATACTTGTAGAGGATAGCAATCTTCTTGCTGCTGGTTTCACCATAAGGCAGAAAGCCGTTTGTCAGTTTAAAGGTTATAAATGTGCTGATTTTGTGGGTGTTATCATGGCACAGGATTACATTTCAGGAGGTAAGGGAGGAGATGTTGGGGAAAGGTCGGGGTGGGGGAGTTGTCGTTGTTGGGTTCTTTTTCATGAAACCAGGAAATTACACCCAAGAAACATAGTGTTAGAGCCCGACTCCGTGCAGCACCCAATAACTAGGGAGAAGATGATCCAATTGCTCATGGATCCAGTTACTCATTAGCCAGAGCAAGCAGGGAGCAAACAGCAGCACACATTGCTTGCAACAGCTTTATTCAGGATGGAGACAGCTTCGGGCCAGGTGCTTCACAGACACACAGCCCAGGAACCAGGGGACCTGCAGTGAACATGAGTTGTTTTCACATTTTATACACCTTGGTTCATACTCATTAACATTCACTCCACCTTCATCCCTCCTTTGTTCCGCCCGTTTCTCCTCCCAAGCTCCACCTCTGGTTACAGTTTAATTCGTTAGCATGGAATTGCCTATGCATTTCATTCATTTACATGCCTCTCTGCTAAGAGCGCATGCGTAAGGCCATGAACCTGGCTTCTCCCGATCACTTGCTGGTTCTTTCTGGTTTCTTGGTGACTCCTTCATCTCCAAGGTCTTGCTTCTGCTTTATCTCCTGACGATAGCTGGTGGGCTGCATCTTGTTCTTCTTACACTATATATCCTACACACTACCCCACTGTTAGGAAACTGCTTGCCTAAGCATTTGTAATGTTACTTTTAATATATCATTTTGCCTTGTGACCAGCAGCTTTTGCTGAGACACAGATGAAAGCCTTTATTCAGCTGCAAATCCAGTGCTCCCCAAGATCCAAATACTGTCACCCTAACCCATAGCAAGATTGCAGTCAAGCCCTCAAAAATTTGGAAGTGCTGGAATTTAGTTGGACTATGCAGCTTACATTTGGTTCCTTTATGCAAACACATTATGATTTTTTTTTTAAATTACAAGATCCAATGCTATTCTTTTCACAGGTTTCATGCCTCATTCAGCTCACAGAATGAACCTAGTTTGGGGATGACTTGAGCAGAGTGCTGAAAAAGACTCTTGATTTTAGGACCTCTGCTGCATTTGCATATGTTGGACCACATGTACTGAATGAGGCAGGGGCTGGCAGAAAGAAAGAAGGTGCATTGCTGGGCCAAGCAGTTGAATGCTGTGCTAGGGAATTAGATTCTTTCTCTCTTTCTCTGCCTCTGTAATAGAGTTCCCTTGCAATGCTTGTCAAGTCACTTAAACCAAACTTTTCACTCACTGTCCATCCTGCAAATCAAGACAGCATTCCAGTGGAAAAATAGTATGTTAACTTGTAGCTGAAGACTGTATCATAATGCCAAAGTGTAATATAACAATACATTCAATGTTAACACTAATGCCGCATAAAAGACAAACATACCAGAACCATGTTTGGTAAAAGAACCTTTTCAGGCTAGAATCAAGCAAGAAATAAAGCCTGTTTTTAATTACAAATCCCCAATAAAATATAGTTTTAACTGTGGAAGGTCTGGAAACAACTGAGTTTTGAAATCCCACGGGTAACGTTTTTATTACTGTAGACAGTGCTTTTCCAAATAAGCAGATTTCTCCAGCATTGCTACCTGAAAGTGACTCTGATTATCCTTGAATCGAAAATGGAATTTCATATACCGGTAACTGTGGCCACATTGACTATGGCATTCAATCCTATTTAATCAACAAGCTACAGTAGGATCATAGAATCAATAAAATTACCGTGCCATCTGCCTTCCTCTTACTCACCATCATAATGAAAAATGAGTCATTAAGTGTTCTACAAGACAATTAGCTCTGGATAGGGGTTTCTGTAACAAGGAATTCTTGGTTTTATTTCTGTATTTTTACTGATAAGCAACACTCCTGTTCTACTGTAATCACACACCACATTAAAATATGATAACTGTGGGTCGTATAGCATATTAAACGCTATCATACGAAAATAAGTTTGGTTCTTGGAAGCAAAAATACAGATTAATATTTTATAATTATCAGGAAAATATATCCTGGCAGTGACATGCAAGCACACGAATCCATATAACATTGTTCTTGCCTGAAAATTTACTAGTTTCAATATATGTAAAGAAAATACTGTAAATGTATCACAATTACAGTATGGGATAAAGAACACTTTCCTGTGTGAAGTATTAGTAAGTGCTGTTGATAGGCACTGCAGAGAACAGAGGCTGTAATACATGGGTATCTTTGGGCTGCATCTATCACAGACTGTCTCTCGAGGTGAAAGGTATTTATAACAGCAGAATAGATTGTAAGAGAACTGAAAAGCCCATGGCAAATGAATGCAAAAGAAAGCATCTTGCAACCAAAATGGAACAAGACAGTATGATACATAGACTAGCAAGTCATTAAGGGCTTGAGCATACACTGTGCAGGTGCCAAGTTTCACGTATAAGCATAAGGGAAAAGAGGGAAAGCAGCAGGAGCACAGCTGAATCTGAACCTGTGTTAAGGACAAGGCTGCTGTGTGACCACCCAGATACTCTGTAGTAGAAGTGAGACTGAAGTGGGGAGTACATAATTCATAGCCTCATTTATACACTGTCGCAAGGCCAAAGCGCCCTGAGCTGGCCACAGCTGATATTCTTGTAGTACTCCTGTAACATCAGGGTGAGGTTCTCCCTGAAAAGCCGCTAATGGAAAATTGCCAGCAGGTTGGGAAAGAAAGTTTATTTTGTGAGTAGTCATTTTACTGCATTGTTCTAATTATAGGTCAATCTTTTTCCCCTCCGAATTAAGAGTAATAATCGCATTTGACTTATACATAGGCTAAATCTATATTCCGAACAAGAAGGTATGGTTGTATGGAGCAGATAACTGCATGGCACCCCTGCACGCAGCAAGTTGGTGAGCTGCAGGGAAAGGCTTCAATGGCCATCCAATGGTTCCTGGACATGAGATGGGTTGAGCCCACAGTGCACTTTGCATGGCCACTCAGGCCATATACAGACATTGTTTCTCCTGAGCGAGTCACTGTTTTCCCAGGAGAAACCACAAACATGTACAAACGTTCAGGGTATTTCTCCCAGAGCCAAAATAGCTGCTCCAGGAGAAAAATAACCTATGAACGTCCAGGGTTAAATCATTCCCAGGAGAGTTTATCCAGAGAGACTGAATGTACATCCATGTTCATTTCCGAGAGAAGCCATAGCAGAGACCCCCAGCCTCCAAGGGTGCTTTGCTTCCACCTCCCCCTTTTATCCCCCCCCCCGGCCACTTGCTGGACTCTGCTGCTCCAGCTGAGCAGGCAGAAGAACATGCCTCTTTCCCAATCCTCCCATTGTGCTGTAGGCAGACATAGACTGACCCTGAGCAGTTTGAGTCAATCAGGGCTGCCATCCATCTCTGAGCAGACTGAGGGAGTCTTCAAAGCACACCGAGAAGTGTGCACGAGGGCCCTTGGCAGTGAAGCATCAGCACTGCAAGCTCTTTGTTCTTCAGGTGCTCTGCATTCAAATGTCTGTTCAAGCATCTCTCGGTAAGTTTTTCTACCAGGAGAATAAACCTGGGAGAATCCTCCCTAGCAACTTGAACACATGTATGCAGCATGACACTTCATCAGCGATAGGCAGTTTGCCCTCTTTGGCTCCAGAGACATCTATGACTGAAAGTGAATCTTGTATATAGTAATCAAAAGAA